>NC_087215.1:36925198-36947698 GCF_015104395.2 Macrobrachium nipponense
TCACCACCCCAATTGCTAAATCCATAAGCGGTGAAAGGTGCCAATTTGTGGTTCTGAAAACAAATGGATTCACAGTATACAGGTATTTCATCTTCGTTAAAAGAGTAGTAACTTTGCTGTTCTAGGTTACATTTTTCTGTTCTTGGAAGATGGCTTTCTGTTCTTAAAACATATGTTACCTACATACGTACATGAGCACGCGCACACACACATGTATGTATGTAGTATGTATAATATATATATATATATATATATATATATATTTATATATTTATATATGGATGAATATTTATCCCAAATTTCACTTATTATCCAATTCGCTCTTGGCCGGGTAGAGCGAATTTAATATTAAATGAAATTTGGGATAAATATTCATATATGGTATGTCTATATCCACCACCACACAATTCAAAGGTATACATTGAAACTATATTAGAAATGTAGAAAGGATAAAAAGTGCTAAAATCATTTGAAAATGCTATTTACCAGAATATGAAGTAAAAGAAACTATGTACAATATATGAAAAGAATAAATTGAGTTTACATCAAGATATATATATATATATATGGAGGATAGGCACTGCTATCCATATACAGTCTAGGTTTCATCATTTTAATAAAGATGGATACTTGAATTTTTAAATCTAAAGCAGAAGAAACCTTCGAGATGATCTTAATGTTTTCTAAGTCAAATTTCATTATACACAGAGGCTTTCACAGTGGCTCCCTGTAGAAGAGTTAGTTAGTCCTACCAGTGGTCTGTGTTTCCTGCTACTGACAGCTCTCTACTGGTTCACTCTCAAAGAGAAATTGATCAGACTAAAACTAATATGTAATAGCCTTGCCGGCAACAATGACATTGGAAAAGATAAACTGAATGTGAATGGGCCATCGGCCAGTTTATCCTTGCTTTTAAGAAATTATTTTAACTTGAAGTTGTTATTCACAGAAAGTTTCTGTGTTGTCTTTGGCAGAAAGGTTCTAAAAGCCTAGGTGACCTCTTAGTTCTGTAACTGATTTATTATGTTCCATATGAAATGGAACCTGAAATATATCATTTGTTTCATAGGGCCTAATAACCTCTATTTAAGGCTATATTTGTTATATAGAAACCGTCTGACATGTTCATGAAAGAGTGTATCATTAAAACCATTTTTGTTAATAAAGTTCTTAGGAATTCCATTTCCTTATGAAAATTTAGGTCATTGGGTATTAAAATGGTTCTGTATACTGAATTGTAAAGTGAGTTATGGTTATTTCGTTGACTTACCGGGCCCAAACGTAGAATTTTGGTACCTAATTCTTTCTCCATCGAAAATTTTATTTTGCTGTGTTGTTGTTCACTTATTTATATAAAGGTTTAACTTGTTTCATACCCTTTTCCTTTTCTAAAAACATGTTCTTCCTCTATCAGTCATTTTGTCATCTGTTTACTTTATCAGTCAAAATCTTACCATACATCTCCCACAGAATTATAATGAATAGTGTGCCCTTGATTCTTATAGTTTCCTCTACCCTCTAATCTTTCATACAAATGATTAATTATTCTTTTCATTTAATTCTGCAGAAAGTTTCCTGCATCAGTAAATACCTTATACAGCTTGGTCAGCCAATCAGTGACACTTTCATTACTAGAAAGCAGTAACCCTTTGGTAATCTCGTGAACTCCGTATTTCTTTCTCCACTTCAATCAATTAGTTACCCTCCTTTCATCCTTAAGAGTCACTTCCACAAGAATTCCAAAAGCTTACACAAACCTCTTCCACCTTTACTCATTCGCATCTTCATTCCATCTATCATCGACATTCAACGAAACTTCCAAATACTCAATACGCCCACGCAGCACTTCATTCACTTCAGACAGCATTGCTCTATTTGAATAGTTTATTCTGAAATCCATCTGTTTATTAATAATTCTCCCTTACTTAAATTCCCTCTCGAACAAATCCTCTCTCTAGTTCTTGTTCAAGGTCACCCACGTTTTTAAAATTTTTCTTTTATTACTTGCCGTCTTTTTTATTCTAGGTTTCTTTCCAGCTACCCATCTGCCAGCCTGTATAGATGTACTTCAAAAAATGCTTTTTTTTTTCTATCCCTTGCAACTTTTCATTCATTTTCTTCTCATATACTCTTCCCACTTCCTCTTATTGGTTTCATTTATTTTAATCGTATTTACGCTACGTTTTCACCCCTTCTTCTCCAACTTGAACTTCTGTACATTTCAATTTTTAAACAAACCAAATATACTTCCAGTTACTTCTTTTTAAACGTACATCTGTCAACTTGTTCTTTCCATCTACTTTGTACTAACACAAAATTCAATATACATTTCCCCTCCATTTCACTTTCTGAAGCACTACATTGTACAAACACAAAATTTAACATGCTTTTCTTCGCCATTTTCCCTTCCTCGGGTATACCTATATATAATATTTAGATACATTTCTGCAAGATTCCTTCGATTTTCACTTACTCCATGTAGTACTCCATACCTACCAAAAATACACCAGCATCCTTACCTATAATTACATTTAATTCACATAGTACAACCACATCTTAGTACATGATTGACTATTCATGCATTTATAAATGTATTAAATTAGATGCATATATGTATGTAGTTACTGTGTATGTATGTACAGGATAATTCATAAAGAATTGGTTACCATAAATCATGTTCCGTTCCAGATGTATGTAATGAAATGAACTAATTCCCCCTTTGAATTGTGAATAAGTCATTGAATAATCTTTCTGATTTGTCTCCAGAAAAGTCAGTAACTGTTTTATCTGCTTTAACTGTAAATCCACTTCCATGTATTTTCAGTGCTACATGATGATAACAAATGAATAGAATGTGCATTAACTTTCCATAAAAACACTATAGAAATGCTCAGAACTGGAGGCTTCACATGCACTTGGGGACTTGTAGAGAATGCCATGTAAATAACATGAGATTATGCGAATTTTGATCATAGAAAGGAATGCGTAATTAGATATTATGTAGAGATTATTAGGCTGATTTCTCCTTCATTCGGCGACGTCATACTGGAAGAAATTGGCTTAAGCTGGCTATGTCTGTATAATTATTAAAGTAAATATTCTGTTTGAAGAGGGCACTGTATGAATTTAAACGTCCTTTTCTGTTTTTTTTTCCAGTGAGCGTGCATAAGTTATATTACAACCACAAACGAAATTGAAAGGAATATGATACATGTTATTTATCAACTAGTGTTTGAATGTGGTTGCTGTGATCTCTAGATCTGATGAGAATTTGATAAGGTTTGAAATGTATATTATTCAGCAGCCTAAAAAATTCAGTTTGATAGAATTCGTTAAAATGTACTATTTTTTCCGTTGAAAACAATCTCGATTCCTGTTAGATGTTAACCACCTCGAAGTGAATCAATTTTTCTCTCAGGTGTTACGCACCTTCATCGTACTGGGTAGCAAATCTCCTCACAACAACTCCGCACGCCAACACGTGGACACAAGAAACACAGCATACGCTATGCATCTTTTATACATAATATATCTCCTTTCTTATTATTCTTGTTAAAAGTATCGTCATCATCAAACACATTACAATGTCAGCATTTCAGCCACATGCACCTTAACTTCATTCATGTCTTGTGTGTCGATTCAAATGTGTATTTCCATTTGTCAACAAACACAAGTGAAAGTGTGAGACCTCTGTTTTTGATTGCCTGTTGTCAGGTGCAGAATTTTCTTCTCGTAAGAGCTATTGACCTTTCCCGTTTGCTGTCTGAATAAATTAGTAAGTTTGTAAACACTGCTTCTTACTCATGCTTTCACTACGTTGGTGACCACGGAGATGACCGACCCAGCAAACCCCAATGATGATGCGAACCTCTTTAGTGAGACCATCGCCTCTGCCTCCATACGTCTACCACCATTCACACCTCACAGTCCAGAAGCTTGGCTCTTCAGGGTGATACAGATGCCGTCCTTGAATGCCTGCCAAACGATGTCTTCAAGAAAGTCACAGGAGGGCTCGTGGAACTTCAAACCCGTCTCCTACGCATTGATGAAGGACCAGAGGAAGTCATCCTTCAACATACCACCCGCCCTAAAGCCAAGAAATTCCTCAAGTATGTGAGAGCACCCATAGGAGATGAGCGGCCATCGCATGTCTACAAACAGTTGCGGCGGCTCATCATACTACCCACCACAGACAGACAACCTGAGTCATCCCTGGGTTTGTGAGAAAGGTACTCCTCATAAGACTACCCCGCCAAACAATGATGGCCTTCCCAATGCCTCCACCATGCCAATTGAAGAATTCCTGAAGTTGGTCGAGACAGTGTGGCCCACAAGGTGGCGGAGCCCACACAGCCACCAACAGCAGCAGTACCACCACGACGGGCCCAGCAGTCAACCAACATGGAATCAGACAGTGACCCAGAGGTACCAGCTGCCCCTATCCACAAACAAAACTTCCCTAAATAATTCATCAAGGGAAAGACCAGACAGAAGAAAGACGAACCACCAGAGGGGATATGCTACTTCTACTGGAGATTTAGGAAGACAGCCTACAAGTGTGACAAAGGCTGCCTGTTTAAAAAAAAAAAAAAACTTGCAAGAGGGCCACAACCTACTAAATGTCTTCGGTGAGCAGAGCGGTTGCCTTGTAAGAGAAACTGTGCCTGCCTAGATCCGAAAGTAGAGGCTCCATGTGCTTCTTCATCAGGGAAAAAAGGTCTGACACAGAATTCCTCGTTGACACCGGAGTATGCAGGTCATTTGTGCCAACCAGTCTGAATGAACAACTCAACCCTGCTCCACCTACCAACCTCCATGTATCCACCACCAGTGGAGCATCAGTCGAGATGTATTGCAGGCAGGATATGAACATGTCATTCAAAGGGAAACACTACAGTTGAACCTTCATTATAGAAGATATGACAAGAGCACTGTTAGGAGCAGACTTCATAACAGCACAAAACCTGCTAGTGGCTGTAGCCTTAAAACAACAGACCCTAAAAACAACTCTGACGTCATCTCGTCAGCAGCCATACAGATGAACCATTACCACACAGCAGCAGCCACCCCACTGCTGAAAATACGAAAACTTCTACAAGACTACCGAAAAGTCTTCAAAGACAACCTGCCGCATGACTTAACCAAACCAGCAAAACACAACATCCAACATCATATAGGAACTGAAGGCCCTCAGATTCACCCTTGTTTCAGACATTTAGCCCCAGAGAAGCTCACCTACACCAAAGAAGTGTTCAAGGAGATGGAGAATGTGAGAATATGCCAAAAAAGCCCCAGCCCATGGGCATCCCTCCCTCCTTAAGGTACTAAAACCTGGCGGAACATGGTGCCTGTGAGGAGACTGCCGGTGACTAAACAGAGCAAAGATCTCCACTAAAATAGACCTGCTGAAGGGTTACTTCCAAGTTCCAGTAGCGAATGAAGATATATAGAAGACTGCCATCATCACCCCCTTTGGCCTACACGTTCAACTACAGCTGTTTCGGCTTTTGCAATGCAGGGGCAACCTTCCAAAGACTGATGGAATTAACTGCTTGGCAACCTTCCCTTCTGCATGGTCTTCATCGATGATATTCTTATATTTAGCCCAACCTCTTAAAGACGTCAAAAGAGTACTACATATATTCAAAAGACAATGGATTCATGGTAAAGGAAGACAAATGCAAATGAGCAAAGAAAATGGTGGAATTCCTGGGAGATCAAGTAAGCCCAGGTGGCATTAAACCCCTACTGGAAAAAGTAATGGAAATCACCAACTTCCCAAAACAAACAACAATTAAAGCAGTACAAGAATTTTCAGGACTAATCAACTATTACCATAGATTCTTCCCTAACATTGATAAAATTGGGAGCCTGCTATATCAATACTTACAAGGAAAACATAAAAAATTAAATTTGTCAGAAAATCAAGATAATGCATTTCTTTTAGCAAAACATGCAGTGACCGCTGGCATTCTTCAACAAAACTCTAATGACAGCAGAACAGAAATACTCCACTTTCGACAGGGAGCTTCTAGCAGTCTACAGAGCTATCCGCCACTTCTGCCACATGCTCAAGGGATGACAGTTTGTTGTGCGAACAGACCATCAACTCTTGGTGCACACCTTCACAAAGTCAACAGATACATGGTCAGCATGGCAACAATAGAACCTGTCAGCAATAGCTGAACACTCCTGCACCATCAAATACTTGCTAGAAGGACAAAGAACATAATAAAAGCCTTCACACTCGCCGATAAACTGTCCCACCCATCAGGCCAGGCAACCGCCTGAATTATAGCAGAGTGATACATTTGGTTAGGAATGAAAAAGGACATAAAAAACTTGACGAGAGATTGCATCCCGTATGACCCATAAAAATCACAAGAACTGTAGAGAACAGAATAGGAGAGTTCCACACAACACACTGCCGACTCACCCACATCCACCTCAACATAGTGGGACCCCTACCCCCCTCCACAGGGGTACAGATACCTGTTCACCATCATTGACAGAAATACCAGGTGGCTCAAAGCAATACCAATATGGCAACAGACAGCAGAAAGCTGCATGAAAGCCCTCATTGGATGAATCAGTAGGCACAGAGTTCCGCAGATCATCATGAGCGACGGGGACCCAACTTCACATCCGCCCTATGGAACGCCCTAGGAGACAGTCTAAGGACAAAAATAACACATACAAAGGCCTACAATCCAGAAGCTAGAAGCATCATTGAAAGGCTACACACGTTGTTGAAAGTATCACTCACCACAAAGAGGGAGCTGGAGAGAGTAGTTACATAGCATCCAATGCATCTCCAGCTGAAGTCTCATACACCCAAGCACTAAAATTGCCAGCAGATGTCTTTCAAGATCAAATGAGCCCAACATCCCCATCTGATACCCAAATAGTGGTAGAACAGATAATGCCAGCAAAGACGACCTACCACATGACCAGAAAAGTATGTCCCCAGCCAGCTGCAGAATGCAAAATATATACTGATAGATACACACAGAGCCCCTCTCTCCTCAGCCTACTCAGGACTATACCACACCATCCATAGATGACACAAGGCCTACCAGATGACAGTAGATGGCAGGACAATGTGGGTCTGCATGGATCGTCCAAAGCCACCATACATACCAGACACCAACCTACAACTGTAGGCCTATCAAAGGGGGGAGTCCTGTATGGTTCCATTTGGACCCCACACACCATTGCACTAGCCAGCTAATATTCTCACAACAACACAATGCTTGGACACAAGAAACACAGCATACGTCACGCATCTTTTATACATATGTCTCCTTTCTTATTATTGTCCTGTTAAATGTATTGTCATCATCATACCCATTACAATGAAAGCATTTCAGCTGTATGCCTTAACTTCAGTGATGTCTTGTGTATCAGTTCAAATGTATATTCCCATCTGTCAACAAGCACAGTTGAATGTGTGTGACTACTGTTTTTGATAGCCTGGTGTCGGGCCCTACATTTCCGCTCGCAAGAGCTATTGACCTGTCTACTTGTTGTCTGAATAAATCAATAAGTTTGTAGACTTTGCCTCTTACTCATGCCTTCGCTACATTATCAAAGACTGCTGAACGGGTCCTCGATATTCTGGTCGCTCATATAAACATTCAAATAAGGTTTTTCTATAGATGAAATCTTTCATTGCCAGCTACGTACTTGAGCGGTTTTCGGTGAAGCTGTTCTATAAGGAAGGCTCTTACTCTACTTGTGATAACCCAGTAATTTCACACGGCCCAAATTTTGTTTAGGTCTCTCTCTCTCTCTCTCTCTCTCTCTCTCTCTCCTCTCTCTCTCTCTCTCTCAACTAAGTTACACTCCCTCTTCAATTTAATTGTGGTTAATATACATGGAATGGTGAAAAAACATCTATTCAGTCAAAGCTTTACTATGTGATTGTTATTGTTTGTATATGTATATACGTATATATATATATATATATATATATATATATATATATATATGTATATATATATATATATATATATATATATATATATATATATATATATATATATATGAATGTATATGATATTCTTTTGGTATATTTATGTATATATATATATATATATATATATATATATATATATATGTGTGTGTGTGTGTGTGTGTGTGTGTATTTATATATATATATATATATATATGTAAATATATATATATATATATATAATATATATATATATATATATATATATACACACACATAAGGATTCCAGGCGAAGATATGTAACTATACAGCAGGGTCCAACAAAAACTTCGAAAGACCATTATTTATTCATACGAGACGTTTCGCACATTTTCTCTGTGCATCCTCAATCTGCAAGAATAACATACAATTCGTTAAACTTTACAAAAAACTATTTTAAAATATAGTTGAGAGCAAGATAAAAAAATACAAGAATAAAATTAATACAACTTAAAAAGTATACTGTAAATAAGAAAACAGTTCTCTACAAACCATCCAAAGGAGAAGGAGAAGAATGAATAACGTAAACCTGACACCAACCTACGAAAAATGCTTTTTATTTATTTCAGTTTTGCATATGGAGGCATGATTCTTTATATCAGAAAATTCTTGTTCACTCAATTTCTGACCAGTTATATCCCACATGGCTATGATATCTCATCTGCTGTAAGCTACCGCTTGAATCAACATAAATCTCATGAAGGTCAGCAGTTTTTCCTTATAGCCGAAGAATACGCCAGTCTTGAGTGGATTGATCGGATTAATTGCATTTTAAGGCAGCCAAATTCATTTTCGATTATTTATTCAAGTTTGGCGGAAAACTTGTTGTCAGAGATAAATGGAATTGTGGCATATATATTTTTTCTTTAAAGACATTATAAGAGGGCTTCGGATTGGAGAAATGTTGTGACAGCAGTCTGTTAATGACTTTACAAACCATATTTTCAGGATAGGAGTTCTATAAGAAAAGTTTGACAAAAAATAAAATTTCATTGTGAAAAGGAAACCAACTCGAAGAATAACGAATAGTCTTATAAACCAAAATGTAAATTGAGTTCATTTTAAAGTTCTTGAAGCATGAACTATAGAAATTGTTAGCGAGCCCTGTGTATGTTTTTCCTATACACAAATGTAGTAAATTCACCATTGTCTCTGCTTAGATCGATATCTAAAAAAAAGTAAAAAGTTGTTGCTTTCTTTTTCCATGGTAAATTTTGTATTTTCATGCTGATTATTGATATGGTCCAGAAACATCTCTATGCCAGGGTTCTTTGAATAACGCAAATGTATCATCAGCGTATCGTTTATAATAGACAGGTTTACGTACATCCGGACAGTTAGTTAAAAAGGTTTCTTCTAAAAAGGACATTAAAATATTAGCAAACACAGGTCCCAATGGGGAGCCCATGGCAACTCCGTGTGTGTGTGTGTGTGTAATTCACTGGTCAGGCCTATAGGGGCTAACGCCGCCAGTGTACTTCATGCGGTGCACTGTAGGCATTACTTAAGATTCTTTACCGTGTCCTCTCGGCCCCTAGCCGCAACCCCTTTAATTCCTTTTACTGTACTATCTGTGTTCATATTCTCTTCCTTCTATCTTACTTTCCACCCTCTCCTAACACTTGATTCATAGTGCAACTGCGAGTTTTCCTCCTGTAACCACCTTTCAGACCCTTTTTACTGTCAATTTCCGTTCCAGCGTTGAATGATTTTATAGGTCCCAGCACTTGGCCTAGGCTTAAATTCTGTATTCTATTCAACTGGTTACGTACACCAGATAAATATGGTTCCCTCAATGACTTACTTAAATCCTAATGGGATATCAGTAAAGAGAAGCTCTTCTTTCCCTGAGGGGATCAAATCCCACACACTGAAGTAGTGAGAGTGAGGTTGCCTTACTATAGCAAGCTACGAAGAAACATGGCTTGTTATGACATCCCGTTTTATAATGCTGTGTGAGAGTTCTCATTAAGCCAAGGAAGGAACAGATCATTGTGGTCAATACCATGTATCAGATATAACCAGTAAACACATTCACTCACACACACACACGTATACATATATATATATATAGATAGATAGATAGATAGATAATACAGATACATAGATTACTATATATGTATATATATATATATATATATATATATATATATATATATATATATATATATATATATATATATATATATGTGTGTGTGTGTGTGTGTGTGTCGCGCGTGCGTGCGTGTGTGTGTGTGTGTGTGTGTATGTGTATTTTTGTGTGTATGTATGGTGGTATGGCAGTCGTATTTTCTGTGTTGTCAGATATTGAAATAAAATAATCTTTGAGAAAATAAATCTTTATACTGTTGAAATAACCCAAAAGTGAGACATGCGGAAATGGGTTATAAAGTTATTGTCATAAAAGATGCCTTTTGGGAAAATTTGCCTCCAAAAGTAACCTGGTTTTGAAAGATAAAGCAAATGGTTTAGATAACCCAGTGAGACAAAAATGCGGAAATGGGTTATAAATTATTGTCATAAAAGATGCTGTATGCCTCCAGTACCTGTACTTTGAAGAATAAAGCAATTGGTAGAAAAATAACCCACCCCTTAACGAAGGAGGGAGTACTTATTATTTCAAAGCGAAAACAATGAAATTAGAGACATGAGTAATTACTTAAATAAATATATAAGTATGGGAGCATTATGCTTTGAAAGATAATTTTGACGTTTCTACTGATCTACTGATGACCGTCAAAACCCGGTAGACTGATAAGGGTGCAGTTCTGCCGATGCTCAGTAAAGCGAACGAATGAGGTCTGATACTGAGCAGTGCAACAACTAGAAATCTAAATGCAGCGTCTGACAGTAGTAGTTAATTTCCAGGCAATGTCCTAACCATCCAATTACACCTTAGTGGGAAACAGGAGGACCGTCACTCTCGGCAATTTCGTCTCAAGTTAACAACGGTCAGATGTCATCCAAGAAGGATGACAAAAACAGTGAGGCATGTGGTATTTGCATTTATACATCAATCTCTTTACATATAGGAAGCCTAGCGACCACCTCATTGAAGTATGAGATAACTAAACTTGGCTTTTTTTTCTGAGTTTTTTTTTTTAACTTTTAGCATTAATGGAACACTTATTTATAGAGGCAAATATTAAGAAATACGCCATAACTTTTTTCTCTGTCCTAACTGTCCCTAAGATAAAAGGAAATGCAAAACTGCATAGGATAGAAATATGCATTGGTAATGTGTTATTTGATCTCAGAACCTTATGTTGATCTCTCCTCAGTGTGAAGTCATCGAAGCAACTGTACTGGGCAGATGAAATTCACTAGTTTCTTTTTTTATTTTTCTACTTTTTTTTTATTTTAGCTGTCGGACAGGGAAGATGTTTTAACGTTCTTGACGTTCCCCAACTTTTTCTTCTCTCTTGTATGATGGTTTATTTTTATATTCTATTTATTGTAATGTTTTGCTCTTTAGATCTCTTAATGGTACCATTCTTTGAAATCGTGTTTCAATTAGATGTAACTTTAATGCTATTCAGTTTTGCTGCACGCACGTATCATTTTTTTAGGTTTTTTTTTTTTCTTTTTTTATAGAATTTACTCGGGGTTTTAACCCTTGAAAAATTATTGATGATAATTGCCATTCTTCGCAGTTCTTTTTGTGTTCTTTTTATCGTTTTTGCTTTGTAATAATTATTATATATCGTTTATGGCAATATTTGCTGTAATGTTAGTATTCGAAAAATTAGCGATATTCTCTCTCTCTCTCTCTCTCTCTCTCTCTCTCTCTCTCTCTCTCTCTCTCTCTCTCTCGCAAATCAAAAAGATCTTTTCCCTTGTACCTTTGTATCATCATTTTTTATATTTTCTTATTATTGATAATAATATACACTCGTCTGAAAGCCGCGACCGTTTGAGTTTCCGGGAAATTACGCGTGCTCTGTGTAAGAGAAACTTCAACAGCATGTCAGTAGTGATCTAGATGTGAATTTGTGTATTATTATTATTATTATTATTTATTATTATTATTATTATTATTATTATTATTTAGAAATGTTTGTTGTCTATTCTGTATCAGTTCCGTCGAGCTCGACAGTTTAGTTGACTATTGTTTATGGTAGTTTTAATGACTTACATCCATAGATAATTGTATGTTTGAGAGTACTGCGGATCTTTTTAAACTTTCGAGGGAAGTAGCATAAACTTCAAGGTCACAATTATATTAGCCAGCAAGTCGGTAAAGCTCTCGTTTTTTTTACGGTTGCTACGTGAGGCAATTCTCATTCAGTTTTTACTAAATATCGTCATTTATTTTTGAAATCGTGGTTACCTAGAGAATTTTTTGCTGTTTGTGTGGCAACCAGTAAGAGTACAAACCTTTATATGGATTGAAAAGTTGTATTGTACTCAAGACTCAAGAGTTCTTTATTATTGATTCGTGAAGTCGGTGATGCTTATATTTCATCTTCATTAGTGATGACTTTCCCAGAACGGTGACCTGTTGCATAGCTAAAAGGATATCTTTTTGCTTCAGGACAATAATGACCAGTGACGACTTATGTAACGACCTCGCTTCTCTGGGATGACAATAAGCATAATTAAAGACATGGAAAGGGGCTCTGCAAGTTTATAGCTTTTGGCGAATGGACTTTGGGAACTGGGTTCAGTGTTATTTCATAACTGAGCACCATTGAGTTTCATGCCCATGTCATTTTATTGTGTTAGTTAAATGATCGGGTTACTCATCTGTTTCTTTATCTAAAGGTTTTGGCATTGGCATTGGTAGGTGAAACCTTTCAAGTGTTGAAGATGAATCATTATGTGTATAGGTTTTTGCAGATAAATAAGAGTGTTGATGGTCGTTAGTCTCTCTCTCTCTCTCTCTCTCTCTCTCTCTCGTCTCTCTCTCTCTCTCCATCTTCTTCAGCCTCCCTCCATCTTCTCTCCTCTCTCTCTGGAAAAGTTGGATTTTTTAATGTCAGAATTTTCTGGAAATGAAAAAAGAACAACATACCAGAACAGGAAAGAGACATGGGAAAATCCTTATTACTACCATTATTAAATGGAAGGAGAAAACACGCAAACCATCATAGTGATGAATGCGCCAGGGTTTAGTTACGAGTAACTCAAAAAGAAAAATAGAGTACTTAGAAGAACTAACCCAAAATGAAAAGAAATAGATATAATGAATATAAGTGAAACCTGGTATTCCCAAAGAGACTGGGAATGATGATCAAATAAAAGGGTTTCCAAACTTATAGATCAGATAGAAAAATAGGAATCAAGGGGAACCGCAATATTATGGTGGGAAAGGACCAAAAAACAAGGAAAAATAAAATATGATGGAGACAAATATAGTAACTCCAGAATGTGAACTAATAGCGGTAGAATTTGAATCTGAAAAATTAATGAACATAGTAAATATATACCTCCTAATACTAAAGAGTTTGACTTAATAATTGAAAAATTGGATAATATATGTAGAATCACAAGGCAAGGACTGGACTATTCTTCCCTATCTGGTGACTTCAACTTTCCTTTCGTAGAATGGAAAGAAACGAATAGGAGATTGTGGTTGTACTTATACATAATAAAAAAGAGAGTAATAGTAGTGCAGAAGATAAGAGGCAATTTGAAAAGCTATTAGATATGCTACTAGAATACAACATTCAACAAATAAATCACCTGCCAACAAGAAAGGAAAATACTTTTAAGACCTAGTATTTGTGAACGGGATGAATTATGTTAAAGAAATAATAGTTTATAATGCGAGTATTTCAGACCATAATGTCATAGAATTAACAGTTCATTTTCCAAAGCAAGTGAAAACAAATAGAGATAAGCAAGAAATGAGAAAAAGTGGGAAGGATATGGAAAATACAACTTCTTTACAGTAAAAATATAAAAGGTCAGAAAAATTAATGAAGAATTAAACAAAGATTGGGATAACATTTTCGTAAGTGATGACATAAGGGTAAATATGGAGATATTATATAAAATATAGGAGAAAATAGTGATAAATATATACCGAAGAAGAAAAGTAAACATCATTCATGCATACCAAGAGACAGAAGGATCTTGTTCCAGAAAAATCAGAAAGTGGAAAAAAGGTCTTGCAAAAGAAAAAAAATGCATGGAAAGTTATAGAACTAAAAAGTAAGATAGAAAATGCAGAACAAAAGATTATACAATCAAAAGAAAATGAAAACGGGACTTGGAAGAAAAAACCCTATTAAATATCAAGCAAAACCCCAAACTATTATACTCATATGCGAAGAAGATGAATAAAAGAAGAATAGAAATAGGCCCTCTGAGAATTGAAGGGAGATTAACGAATGAAACAAAAAAAAAAAAAAAAAAGGAAATTTGCAACATACTGCAGAACGATATAGAGAGAATTCACCCCTAGAATAGATAATGAAGATAATGATATAGAAGTAAGGGACGAAAATAGTGAATATTTAGCTGACATAGAAATTAATGAAGCTGATATTGTGCAGGCAATTAATGAAATTAAAAATGGAGCTGCTGCAGGGCCGGATGGAGTCCCTGCTATTTTGTTAAAGAAAGTAGTTCATTCTATCGCAAAGCCACTTGCAATATTATTAAGACAAAGTGTAGATACAGGCAAGATTTATGATGAGCACAAATTAGCATATATCACCCCTACTTTCAAAAGTGGATCAGACTAGAGGCAAGTAATTATAGGCCTGTGAGTCTAACATCACATATTATGAAAGTGTATGAAAGGGTAATGAAGAAAAATATTATGAAACAATTTAATAAAAAAATAATTTGTTGTATTTAATAAGGACAACACGGTTTCGTACCCGGAAAAAGTACACAAATCCAACTGTTAGTCCCCACGTGAGAACATATTCAAAAATATGAAAAGCGGAAAATGAAACAGATGTGGTTTATCTAGACTTTGCAAAAGCTTTTGACAAAGTAGACCATAATATATTAGCGAAGAAAACAAAAAACACAACATCGTAGATAAAGTAGGAAGATGGTTTAAAAGAATTTTTACACAACAGAAAAACAGATAGTTATTGCAAACGATGAGAAATCGGATGAAACCAAGGTAATATCCGGTGTGCCACAAGGTACGGTGCTAGCTGCAATATTGTTTGTTATTATGATTGAAGGACATAAGACAGTAATGTTAAGGATTCGGTAGTGAGTAGTTTCGCTGATGACACAAGAATAATAAGTAGAGAAATTACTTGTGATGAAGATAGGAACGCTCTACAAAGAGACCTTAACAAAGTATATGATTGGGCAGAGGAAAATAGGATGGTATTTAACTCTGATAAATTTGAATCAATAAATTATGGAGACAGAGAAGGAAAGCTATATGCATATAGGGGACCTAATAATGAGACAATCACAAATAAGGAAGCAGTTAAAGACCTTGGTGTGATGATGAATAGGAACATGTTATGCAATGATCAAATAGCAATTCTGTTGGCAAAATGTAAAGCAAAAATGGGAATGTTGTTACGGCACTTCAAAACAAGAAAAGCTGAACACATGATTATGCTTTATAAAACATATGTTCGTAGTCCACTTGAATATTGCAATATGATATGGTACCCACACTATCAAAAGGATATTGCACAAATAGAGAGTGTACAAAGGTCCTTTACAGCTAGAATAGAAGAAGTTAAGGACCTAGACTACTGGGAAAGACTACAACTCCTTAAAATTATATAGTCTAGAAAGGAGAAGAGAACGCTACATGATAATTCAGGCATGGAAACAGATAGAAGGAATAAACAGAAAATATCATGGAACTAAAAATATCAGAAAGAGCAAGCAGAGGTAGATTAATAGTGCCCAAAACTATACCAGGAAAATAAGGAAAGCACACAGAACATTAATCCACTACGCACCAGCATCGATAATGCAGCGTCTATTCAATGCGTTGCCAGCTCATCTGAGGAATATATCAGGAGTGAGCGTAGATGTGTTTAAGAATAAGCTCGACAAATATCTAAACTGCATCCCAGACCATCCAAGAATTGGGAAGATTGCCAAAAATCATACCGGAAGATGTACTAGCAACTCTCTGGTAGACATTAGAGGCGCCTCACACTGAGGGACCTGGGGCAACCCGAACGAACTGTAAGGTCTGTAAGGTAAGGTAAGGTAAGGTCTCTCAGTAATCAGACCTAATTCGTCTTGTGTGGCGCTGTCCAGGGAATCTCAGACTCTCATTATATATGGAGGAATGTCCGCAGAGCATTTTGAGTTCATGTCGAGGTCCAATTATTTTCCGCCTGCATGAAGTGAACACGTCTCATTTACACGGAACCAGAAGCCTCTCTCTCTCTCTCTCTCTCTCTCTCTCTCTCTCTCTCTCGCTCTCTCTCTCATCCTCTTCTCTCTCTCTCTCTCGTCTCTCATATCAACTTTTTCCCCTCTTTTGTTCTACTTAGTTCAAAGCCGGGAGTCGCCTCCTAAAATGGGGATATACTGTCCATTTTTGCATAAATCAAATTATGAGAAAATTTGCGGTTATGTTTTTCCTTTTTTTTTCGTCAGTGTCATTTATTGTTGGTATTAATTGCTTGCTATTAATACGAGAGATGAGGTGTTAATGCAATTTTTCTGCTTTCATTTTATTTTATTTATTTACTTTTTTTTTCACTGAACACTTCCACTCCTGATCGCATGTCATTGATACCAAAGAAAAGCAATTTCATGCGCAGGAACTGACTTTGGATCAGTTAAGTAGTACCGAACAAGACTTGTTTTTGTATACAGTTCCATATTGGATGATTGTGTGCTGTGTTCTCGCGGAACCTTGAGGCGTTCAACACCGTTGAACGTAGTAAACGAGAAGACGTTATCCCCATGCAATAAGTTACCTGTATTATGAAGAGGCAGATTGACGGATGCGTTCTTTGCCGCACTCAGACATTGACGATTCTGCCTTGTTGCATAGGCAGTCTTTAATTCACCTTTACTGTCAGGTTATGTAACTCTCTTAGTATACTGACACCTTGTAACTAAACGCTGTGAAGTAATGCGGTGGTAATTTAGGTTATTCGTCAATTAAGTCTGTTGTAATCTAAAAATGGCTTTTTCGAATTGATTACCATTGACCCTCCCCCTCTACTTGGCACCTCCCCCCCCCCCCCTTGTTTTTCAGTGATAAAAAAAAATTACTTATGAACTGTTTGGATTGTTCGTAATTACGGTTATATTAAAAAGACACTTGTTAATCTCTAACGTTTATGATTCGTAATATTGGTAATAATAAGATATTTTTTAAGAATAACGATAATTTCGAGAGAGAGAGAGAGAGAGAGAGAGAGAGAGAGAGAGAGAGAGAGAGAGAGAGAGAGAGAGAGAGAGAGGTGAGCCTAGCCATTATCCACCTATCCGGGGAAATGTGCTGAAATATTTTTTTTAAGCTTGCAACCGACTCATGTGCTCCCGGTTAAAGAAAGAGAAATAAACTCTGGGTGTTTTATCTTAGGAAATAGTTCCTCCTTGAATGAGTTGGTCAGGTGCACGACTACCGATCTCTGGGTCCGGGTTCGATTCCCCACTCTGCCAACAAGGAATCAGAGGAATGTATTTCTGGTGACAGAAATTCATTTCTCGATATGATTCGGATCCCACACGTAACCAATTAGTTCCTAGCCACGTAAAAGTATCTGATCCATCTGGCCAGCCCTAGGAGAGCTGTTAATCAGCTGAGCGGTCTGGTAAAACTAAAATATACTTAACTTATCCTAGGAAATTATTAATGTATAATCGGCAAGAAAAATGAAGATATAGTTTTCATTACCTTTCTTTCATCGAATTTCCATTTGTTTTTGTTTTTTTTACTGAAAAGACAATCTCGCTAAATTTACACTAGAATATGAAAATACAATGCAGATTATATCACATAAGTTAAAACTTCAAAACAAAACCGTTCAGATGCTTAAAAAACACGATATATGTTCGAAGTAATTGGCATTTCTCAGATGGATTCGTTCATAGAGATCTGGAAGATAGAGTGTGAATTTATTATTGTAGTACTACGTATCACGACAACTATATTTACTCGTTTTCCCTCATGAACGTGAATATTGCATCATCGTAAGTAGTGAGTGTAATTGTTTAAGTTTCAGCAAATTTATGTTTGTATTGCAAAGGGTTTAATGTTAGCTGACGTCAATGGCAGTCAATGTTGCGACGGCTAAGGCAGGTAGAGCAAATCTAGTTGGATCCGCAAGAACGTTTTCAATGATGTGAGGAGGAGCTCGAGAACTTCGAGCGGGAGAGCACAAGTCACTGGATACTGGCTTAACGTAACGGTTTTCACACTTCGATTGTTTTCACGTTGGCATGGATCGAATGGTATTTGCTGTTTACAAAGCTACTGTCATTAAAAAGAAATCTTTATCAAGGTTATGTAGCCTGCCAGCCAAAGATTTTCTGGCTGTGCTCCCATTACAAGCAGTTCGTAATTAGCCTACTTTGCCGCGAGGCTGAAAGGTCTCCCCAGGGCCCACTTACACATCAGCAGTTTTTGAACGAGATAAAACTTTAATTGTCTGTGCAATAGATATCGAGTTATTTGCGGTAATAAATACTTTTACTTGACGCAGCTTTTTTCATGAATGATTTGTGGATGAAATCCGATTTTCAAAAGTACAGACTATAATATTATCAAGAGAGCAAGAATGACCGTAGCCTGTGGTTGAAAATTTTCACGTGTTTTTACAATCTTTGAATGTTAAGGTATGAATTTCTTAACTTGAATACTATGGTCCTTTCAAATTTTATCTAGCATATTGCAGCACGATCTTGGCAGCCATATCACCCTGTTTCCCAGGTATCTGTGCACTGACTCACCACTCTTTCTCTGCCTTTCCCCCATCACAAGGCCATCACCAATACTCTCTCTCTCTCTCTCTCTCTCTCTCTCTCTCTCTCTCTCTCTCTCTCTCTCTCTCTCTCTCTCTCTCTCTCTCTCTCTTTTACTGAACGTTATGCTTAATTGTCATATTAGAAGTGCTTTTGAAGGCACTACTGTACTTTTATAGATATTGGAATTAGTTTTAGATAATACTTATGGATAAGATGGCTTTTATTTACAAATTAAGATATCCTTAGTCCTTTATAATCTAGTATGCTTATTTGTTTTACTTTGCGTTATTTTTATAATATTTGTACATGACTTGTTTTTAACACAACTTATGTGGTCTATGACAATGTATTTTAATATTCAGGGAGAATAATTTTTACTCATTATATTTTAAGTAAATACTTTCTAATTTTGTGATATTCTTTTATTATTGATGAATTTTATTAATTCCTGAAGTCGATTTGTTGATTCTTAAACAAACTTTTGTATCTCTAAAATAACAAATACTTCAACTATTTGTAAGATGATTTTACTAATTGTAATTTTATATTTTATGAATACCCAATGTAAATATTGGAAATAAAGAATTATTATTATTATTATTATTATTATTATTATTATTATTATTATTATTATTATATTATTATTATATTATTATTATCACTCTCTCTCTCTCTCTCTCTCTCTCTCTCTCTCTCTCTCTCTCTCTCTCTCTCTCCACTTCTAAAACATATCTGAAGAAATATTATCACTCAATCTCTCAAAGGAAATATAATGAATTAAGTATCTCTATAGATAGGCATATGCTTATTCTCTCGCTTATTCTTCTTCTTTTCTATTCTCTCTCTCTCCTCTCTCTTCTCTCTCTCTCTCCCTCCTCCCTCTCTCGTCATAACTATTGTATTCATTACATTTCCACCGGTATTGCCCAAATTTTAAAACAAATTTCTCTCATTATTTAAGATCCGTTTCCAATTACGCTTGAATTTTACGTCATTTTAGTGTCAAACTTCACTTATAAGTTAGGTTTCACGGTAGGTTTCAAAGAAAGATGATCAATATTCTACTTTGAAACTGACGTTACCAAACCAACATTAACGAATAACATGGGGCCTGTTTACTACATTCAAGTACAAATGATTATACGACATCTACGGAATCTTAAGCTCCTCAGCGGTGTGGTTGGTATGGTATTAGCGTCCCACCTCGGTGGTCGCTGGTTCGATTCTCTGCCATTCCATTGAGGAGTGAGAGATGTGTATTTCTGGTGATAGAATTTCCCTCTCGACGTGGTTCGGAAGTCACGTAAAGCCGTTGGTCCCGTTGCTGAATAACTACTGGTTCCATGCAACGTAAAAGCACCATACAAACAAACAATCTACGGAATCTTTATGGGTTGAAGTTAGTGGAAATAAAGAAAGCAAAAAACACGATGATTTTGAAGTTCCGCCCCCTTTCTAGAGTTGCCAGGTGTGGCATTATTGACCAATTACTTGTCCGAAGATTTAAGAACACTGTATCTTCAATTTTTTTTTTATCTTAGTCCGCAATGTATTTTTATTTTTTTATTTTTTTACATTAATACACACTACCGCTTTTAGCTTTATTAGCCTGATGCAAGCTACAAATCTTCATGACTAAAGTTTATTCTTGTTCTTTATATGGTATATATATATATATATATATATATATTTTATATATATATATAATATATATATATATATATATATATACATATATATATATATTATTTCTCCATCTAATAACGAATGAGTAGAAGGTTCCCGGACAGTGGTGCTTCTTCAGATTTTCTTTCATCAAAAGTAACTTTCCTTTGATTACATTTTTAGATTAGTAGATAATGCTAGTCGGTAGGATTTACGTGAGTGAATCCAGAATAAGAAAATCGAGGACTGTTGTCTGTCCTCTGATATGTCGTCTCGTTTTTAAGTTGGAATGTTTCTAATCCTTTTGAAAGATAATACTAATCACGACAAAAAGAGGTGAATATTTCAAGTCTTTTGAGTGTTCCTGTAAATTATTTTATTTGAAGAACGCTGTAGTAAATTAACAAAACTTTTTATGGTCATTTTTACGTGTCATCCGTGTATAACTTTTATCGTATTCTCATCTTTGTCGAGTATGCAGCTTTCATTATGATATCACTATTGATCTGTAAATATACGCCGTTCCACTTAATCTCCTGAAAGAGCTTGAGCGTTTCAGTCAGAGTATCTTCTTTTAAGTAACTTTAGTGGTATCATGATTAGGAACACTTCAGGGATGGATATCAGTGTCGTCTGATTGGTCGTGGTTTCGTTCCCTCGTCTTGAAGAATCCCTTTATATGCTTTCTCTGATATGTGTTTTTTTTTTTTTTTTTTTTTTTTTTTTTGGGTGGGGGAGTACTTCTTTGTACGAGGTGCTATTTTGCGTTGTTATATGATATATAATATATATATATATATATATATATATATATATATATAAACTTTGAAGATATAAATGTCAATACAACACCGACATTCGATTTGAGGAATATACGTCCCCCTTTATGCCAGGTTGAGGTGGTCATGTGTTGTAATTGTCCCTTGGTCATCATAACTCTCTCTCTCTCTCTCTCTCTCTCTCTCTCTCTCTCTCTCTCTCTCTTTTATTTTTAAAGCTTGTGATTAGCAATATAAATTTTAACTTCAGTTGGGAAAACCGCATTTCCTGCTTTCATCATCTTACTGAACTCAAAATTGTTAGTATCGGTATAGGCACCATGATTATTTTCATTATTGTCGGAAACTGCAGATTGGTTATGCATTCATTCTTGCATCGTTTCATGGCTCATCGTAAAATAAGTATTATTTCGCCACTTTCTTCCCCAGTGTCTACATAAAATAACACTTTGTCTTTGCCAATATTTTTTTTCGTGATTTAATAAAAAAAAATGAGCAGGACCACATTTAATTATTCACTCCATAGGTATATCCCTTTTCTAGTCATTTAATTCTGAAACTGCAAATGACATTTTTCGTTTACATAATAGCCCCTCTCCCCCTCACCCCTGCACGTCATTTGTGGTATTGTTAAAGAGGTTCTTGATTGGCACTGAGCAAACCAAGTTCTGAAACTGGTTTCAACCACCGTTCGAATTCTCAGTCGACACGAAATGAAGTTTTGTATGAACTTAGTAGTTAGTTCGAACGATTTTGCTCTGCTTAGCAAAATTTCTTTGGTTCGTACTCTCATCCCTCAAGTAATCATAATTATCGTGATTCTTTATGCATGGACGCGACTTTTTATCACGCAAAATGCAGATCTTTTACCATCATCCACATCCATTATGTCGTTTAGACAGATCTTTTTCTCGTTCTTTTTGGGGTGGGGACTGGGGGCGGCGTTGGATTTTCTTCCTTATCTTCCTTTGAGCTGGCTACTTATTATTCACATTTCTTTGCCTGAACGTCTTGTCTTCTTCCCATTTTTTTCATCAGCTCCTCTAGACTAGCAATAAACGCAGTAAGTGTCCATAAGCTCTTACTGACTGGTGAAAAATGTTCCTTGCAGGGCAGAACTAAAGATGCCGATTCTTTCCTAACACCTTTGTTGTTTCAGGTAGAATGGTCAGAACAACAGGGTGTAGTTAT
>NC_087215.1:36955198-36968716 GCF_015104395.2 Macrobrachium nipponense
CACACACATATATGTACATACATCCATTTTTATATATGTAGAAGATATGGGAAGTAATGAAATTGGATATCTTTAAGTAATTACAAATACACATGCATACACACACATACACACACATATTTATATATATTCAATATATCTAACCATCGGGTAGTGAAACTGGAAATTTTATCTAAAAGTATTTTTCAATTATTCACAAATACATGAATTAATAAATTATTTTGTAAGTGAAAAATACTTTCAGATAAAAGATCCAGGTTCATTAGACAAGTGTTTCCTCTTGGTTATATATAATAAAGAGAACACCTGGAACAAGCCATTCTTTGAAAGATATACACCACTTTTTGGATTAGTTATTTTCGGGGCAAAAACCAGTAGCAACTGCAAGGGAGACTCGGCGACAGAACCGTTTACTTCATGGTCAACACCGGAGCTACATGTCAGTAGTGTCTTTGGGCATCGTTCAAGCGTGCGGACCTCGTCTTCAGTTGACACTGAAGAAAGCCTTGTAATCCTGGACAACGACGGACACGAGACGCAACCAAGTCTTCTGAGTTTTGAAAGCCTTCATCTACTACCAGGGAGTCGAGTTAAGGCCGTACTTCGCCGCAGTGGACCAGAATGTTCCTGCATTCTCGAAATGGACGTCATCAGACCATACTGCAGTTGCTTCGTGCTTTCTCCCGAACGACCTCTCATGCAGCTGAAAACGACGACGAACGCCGAGAAGACGATGATGAGTCATGTGGAGGCCAGCCTTCGCGTAAGATGCGAAGTCAATGGGCGGATGACGGAGGCCTTGGTGGACACTCGAACCAACTGCAGCTTCACTTCCCTTGGTCCTCATTCAAGAACTGCATGTACCATTTGAAGATAATCTTTTATAAGGGTTTCACACCATAAAGGCCATATCGCCCTTGTTCTGCATTGTGAGGTTTGTTACTGTTGCTCTCCTGGGGCAGGTGTTAACTCTTGAAATGAAGGTTGAGCAGAGTAGGGCCAAGATCACCGTTGGACTCAATGCCCCACTCGGATTCACGCTTTGTCTCGATGAAGATGCCGACAGACTGACAGATTCTGCGAGATCTGCCTCATTCTGATTTGAAAATCATGTTGGAATTGCCCAGATGTGCGTCTCCTTCTCGATCTCCACATTACACAGGAATTTTTAGTTGTGTTTGTTAAAGATTCATGAAGTTTCATTGTGGTACTTCAAGTGGTAAAGTTAAGCAATCGATCAAATTGAATGTAATTTTTATACTAGATACACCCTATGTTTAAATATAATAATGATGATTTCTCCTCTTATTATAGGCAGGGGCCTCTGCCCCTTGAGGCAGGTGGGGTCCTCTGCCCCTTGAGGCAGGTGGGGTTCTCTACCCCTTGAGGCAGGTGGAGTCCTCTGCTCCTTGAGGCAGGTGGGGTTCTCTGCCCCTTGAGACAGGTGGAGTCCTCTGCTCCTTGAGGCAGGTGGGGTTCTCTGCCCCTTGAGGCAGGTGGAGTCCTCTGCTCCTTGAGGCAGGTGGGGTTCTCTGCCCCTTGAGGCAGGTGGAGTCCTCTGCTCCTTGAGGCAGGTGGGGTTCTCTGCCCCTTAAGGCAGGTGGAGTCCTCTGCTCCTTGAGGCAGGTGGGGTTCTCTGCCCCTTGAGGCAGGTGGAGTCTTCTGCTCCTTGAGGCAGGTGGGGTTCTCTGCCCCTTGAGGCAGGTGGGGTTCTCTGCCCCTTGCTGCCCCTTGAGGCAGGTGGAGTCCTCTGCTCCTCGAGGCAGGCGGGGTTCTCTGCCCCTTGAGGCAGGTGGAGTCCTCTGCTCCTTGAGGCAGGTGGGGTTCTCTGCCCCTTGAGGCAGGTGGAGTCCTCTGCTCTTTGAGGCAGGTGGGGTTCTCTGCCCCTTGAGGCAGGTGGAGTCCTCTGCCCCTTGAGGCAGGTGGGGTCCTCTGCCCCTTGAGGCAGGTGGAGTCCTCTGCTCCTTGAGGCAGGCGGGGTTCTCTGCCCCTTGAGGCAGGTGGAGTCCTCTGCTCCTTGAGGCAGGTGGGGTTCTCTGCCCCTTGAGGCAGGTGGAGTCCTCTGCTCTTTGAGGCAGGTGGGGTTCTCTGCCCCTTGAGGCAGGTGGAGTCCTCTGCCCCTTGAGGCAGGTGGAGTCCTCTGCCCCTTGAGGCAGGTGGAGTCCTCTGCTCCTTGAGGCAGGTGGGGTTCTCTGCCCCTTGAGGCAGGTGGAGTCCTCTGCTCCTTGAGGCAGGTGGGGTTCTCTGCCCTTTGAGGCAGGTGAGTCCTCTTCTCTTTGAGGCAGGTGGGGGTTCTCTGCCCCTTGAGGCAGGTGGAGTCCTCTGCCCCTTGAGGCAGGTGGAGTCCTCTGCTCCTTGAGGCAGGTGGGGTTCTCTGCCCCTTGAGGCAGGTGGAGTCCTCTGCTCCTTGAGGCAGGTGGGGTTCTCTGCCCCTTGAGGCAGGTGGAGTCCTCTGCTCCTGAGGCAGGTGGGGTTTCTAACTGCCCTTGAGGCAGGTGGAGTCCTCTGCTCCTTGAGGCAGGTGGGGTTCTCTGCCCCTTGAGGCAGGTGGAGTCCTCTGCCCCATGAGGCAGGTGGAGTCCTCTGCCCCTTGAGGCCGGTGGTGTTCTTTGCCCCTTGACGCAGGTGGAGTCCTCTGCTCCTTGAGCAGGTGGGGTTCTCTGCCCCTTGAGGGCAGGTGGAGTCCTCTGCTCCTTGAGGCAGGTGGGGTTTTTCTCTGCCCCTTGAGACAGGTGGAGTCCTCTGCTCCTTGAGGCAGGTGGGGTTCCTCTGCCCCTTGAGGCAGACCTTACAGACCTTACATCTTGTTTTTTCGGGTTGCCCCAGGTCCCTCAGTGTGAGGCACCTCTAATGTCTACCAGAGAGTTGCTAGTACATCTTCCGGTATATTTTGCATCTTCCAATCTTGGATGGTCTGGGATGCAGTTTAGATATTTGTCGAGCTTATTCTTAAACACATCTACGCTCATCTGTATATATTCCTCAGATGAGCTGCAACGCATTGAATAGAACGCTGCATTATCGATGCTGGTGCGTAGTGGATTAATGTCCTGTGGTGCTTTCCTTATTTTTCCTGGTATAGTTTTGGGCACTATTAATCTTACCCTCCCTGCTTGCTCTTTCTGATATTTTTAGTTCATGATATTTTCTGCTATTCCTTCTATCTGTTTCCATGCCTGAATTATCATGTAGCGTTCTCTTCTCCTTTCTAGACTATATAATTTTAAGATTGTAGTCTTTCCCAGTAGTCGGTCCCCTCCTTAACTTCTTCTATTCTAGCTGTAAAGGACCTTTGTACACTCTCTATTTTTTTTTTTGTGCAATATCCTTTTGATAGTGTGGGTACCATATCATATTGCAATATTCAAGTGGACTACGAACATATGTTTTATAAAGCATAATCATGTGTTTCAGCTTTTCTTGTTTTGAAGTGCCGTAACAACATTCCCATTTTTGCTTTACATTTTGCCCAACAGAGTTGCTATTTGATCATTGCATAAACATGTTCCTATTCATCATCACACCAAGGTCTTTAACTGCTTCCTTATTTGTGATGGTCTCATTATTGGTCCCTTATATGCATATAGCTTTCTTTCTCTGTCTCCATAATTTATTGATTCAAATTTTATCAGAGTTAAATACCATCCTATTTACCTCTGCCCAATCATATACTTTGTTAAGGTCTCTTGTAGAGCGTTCCTATCTTCATCACAAGTAATTTCTCTACTTATTCTTGTGTCATCTGCGAAACTACTCACTACCGAATCCTTAACATTATTGTCTATGTCTTCAATCATAATAACAAACAGTATTGCAGCTAACACCGTACCTTGCGGCACACCGGATATTACCTTGGCTTCATCCGATTTCTCGTTCGTTTGCAATAACTATCTGTTTTCTGTTGTGTAAAAATTCTTTTAACCATCTTCCTACTTTATCCACGATATTGTGTTTTCTAATTTTCTTCGCCAATATATTATGGTCTACTTTATCAAAAGCTTTTGCAAAGTCTAAATAAACCACATCTGTTTCATTTCCGCTTTTCATATTTTTGAATATGTTTTTCACGGTGGACTAACAGTTGGGTTTGTGTACTTTTTCCGGGTACGAAACCCATGTTTGTCCTTTATTAAACAAATTATTTTTATTAAATGTTTTCATAATATTTTTCTTCATTATTCCCTTTCATACACTTTCATAATATGTGATGTTAGACTCACAGGCCTATAATTACTTGCCTCTAGTCTTGATCCACTTTTGAAAGTAGGGGTAATATATGCTAAATTTGTGCTCATCATATATCTTGCCAAAATGTATCTACACTTTGCTCTTAATAATATTGCAAGTGGCTTTTGCGATAGAATGAAACTACTTTTCTTTAACAAAAATAGCAGGAATTCCATCAGTCCCTGCAGCAGCTCCATTTTTAATTTCTTAATACCTGCACAATATCAGCTTCATTAATATCTATGTCAGCTAAATATTCACTATTTTCATCCCTTACTTCTATATCATTATCTTCATTATCTATTCTAGGGGTGAATTCTCTCTTATATCGTTCTGCCAGTATGTTGCAAATTTCCTTTTTTTCATCATTCGTTAATCTCCCTTCCAATTCTTCAGAGGGCCTATTTCTATTCTTCTTTTATTCATCTTCTTCGCATATGAGTATAATAGTTTGGGGTTTTTGCTTGATATTTAATAGGGTTTTTTTCTTCCAAGTCCCGTTTTTCATTTTCTTTTGATTGTATATAATCTTTTGTCTGCATTTTCTATCTTACTTTTTAGTTCTATAACTTTCCATGCATTTTTTTTCTTTTGCAAGACCTTTTTTCCACTTTCTGATTTTCTGGAACAAGATCCTTCTGTCTCTTGGTATGCATGAATGATGTTTACTTTTCTTCTTCGGTATATATTTTTTTCCACTATTATCTCCAATATTTTATATAATATCTCCGTATTTACCCTTATGTCATCACTTACGAAAATGTTATCAATCTTTGTTTAATTCTTCATTAATTTCTGACCATTTTATATTTTTTACTGTAGAAGTTGTATTTTCCATATCCTTCCCACTTTTTCATTTCTTGCTTATCTCTATTTTCACTTGCTTTGGAATGAACTGTTAATTCTATGACATTATGGTCTGAAATACTCGCATTATAAACTATTATTTCTTTAACAATAATTCATCTCGTTCACAAATACTAAGGTCTAAAGTATTTTCCTTTCTTGTTGGCAGGTGATTTATTTGTTGAATGTTGTATTCTAGTAGCATATCTAAATAGCTTTTCAAATTGCCTCTTATCTTCTGCTACTACTATTACTCCTCTTTTTATATGTATAAGTACAAAACCACAATCTCCTATTCGTTCTTTCCATTCTACGAAAGGAAAGTTGAAGTCACCAGATAGGAGAATAGTTCCAGTCCTTGTGATTTCTACATATATCATCCAATTTTCAATTATTAAGTCAAAACCTCTTTAGTATTAGGAGGTCTATATATTACTATGTTTCATCATTTTTTCAGATTCAAATTCTACCGCTATTAGTTCACATTCTGAGTTACTATATTGTTATTTTCATATATTTTTCCTTTTGTTTTTTGTCTTTCCCATATATTGCGGTTCCCCCTTGATTCCTATTTTTTCTATCTGATCTATAAGTTTGGAACCCTTTTATTTTGATCATCATTCCCAGTCTCTTGGGAATACCAGGTTTCACTTATATTCATTATATCTATTTCTTTTCATTTTGGGTTAGTTCTTCTAAGTACTCTATTTTTTCTTTTTGAGTTACTCGTAACTAAACCCTGCGCATTCATCACTATGATGGTTTGCGTGTTTTCTCCTTCATTTAATACTGATAGTAATAAGGATTTTCCCATGTCTCTTTCCTGTTCTGGTATGTTGTTCTTTTTTTCATTTCCAGAAATTCTGACATTAAAAAAATCCAACTTTTTCCATAATATTTGATCTTCCTTCATCATAATTATTAATTTTGTGTCTGAATCTGCCCAATTTTTTTTTTCAATTTTTCTCCGTTTCTGCAATATCCTCTTGCATAATCAAATACAGTTATTATTCTCTTGAGTAGAATTTCGGAGCTGATGCTTTGAAATTTTTTGCTGACACCTCTGCATATCTCATTGTGGTTGCTTTTCTCTTTTACCTGATATTCTTGATTTCTCTCTTTATTTGTTTCTTTCTTATTTTGGATTTTATTACTTGGTTGGTTATTTATTTGATTATGATCATGGCTACAGGTGCATATATTTTGCATTTTTTTGTCGAACTTACATCCTTTTCCTTCTTTTAGGTTTTTACATATTTTTTGGATGCAGATCTCTGCAATCATCCCCATATCCATCTAAGTATGCACATTTACCATATATTTCATAGTTTTGACATATCTTAGGATGTTTGTAGTAACATCTTTCTCCAAATCTGCAATTCCCCCCCCTCTTTTCAAAAGGTTGCAGATTTTGTCTTTCTTGTCATTTTTTTCCTCTGCTCCTTGAGGCAGGTGGAGTCCTCTGCCCCTTGAGGCAGTTGGGGTTCTCTGCCCCTTGAGGCAGGTGGAGTCCTCTGCCCTTGAGGCAGGTGGGGTTCTCTGCCCCTTGAGGCAGGTGGAGTCCTCTGCCCCTTGAGGCAGGTGGGGTTCTCTGCCCCTTGAGGCAGGTGGAGTCCTCTGCTCCTTGAGGCAGGTGGAGTCCTCTGCTCCTTGAGGCAGGTGGCAGGTGGGGTTCTCTGCCCCTTGAGCAGGTGTCCTCCTGCCCCCTTGGAGGCAGGTGGGGGTTTCTCTGCCATTGAGGCAGGTGGAGTCCTCTGCTCCTTGAGGCAGGTGGGGTTCTCTGCCCCTTGAGGCAGGTGGAGTCCTCTGCTCCTTGAGGCAGGTGGGGTCCTCTGCCCCTTGGGGCAGGTGGGTTCTCTGCCCCTTGAGGAGGCGGAGGGCCTCTGCCCTTGAGGAGGTGGGGAGGTCCTTCCTCTCCCCTTGAGGCAGGGGAGGGGTTCCTCTGCCCCCTTGAGCAGGGTAGGGGTTCCCTCCGGCCCCTTTGGGAGGAAGGTGGAGTCCTCTGCTCCTTGAGGCAGGTGGGGTTCCTCACCCTTGAGCAGGTGGAGTCCTCTGCTCCTTGAGGCAGTGGGGGTTCCTCTGCCCCTTGGGCCAGGGTGGGACTTCCTTGCCCCTTGA
Organism: Macrobrachium nipponense; assembly: GCF_015104395.2. Classification (NCBI taxonomy): domain Eukaryota; kingdom Metazoa; phylum Arthropoda; class Malacostraca; order Decapoda; family Palaemonidae; genus Macrobrachium; species Macrobrachium nipponense. Next base: position 36,962,390 of record NC_087215.1, read on the forward strand.
GGCAGGTGGGGTCCCTCTGCCCGAGGAAGGTGGGGTTCCTCTGCCCCTTGAGGAAGGGTGGGGGACTCCCTCTCCCCCTTGAGGCAGGTTGGGGTCCTCGGCCCCTTGGGGCAGGTGGGGTTCCTCTGCCCCTTGAAGGCCCCCAGGTGGAAGTCCTTCTGCCCCTTGAGGCAGGTGGGGTCCTCTGCCCTTGGGGCAGTTGGGGTTTCTCTGCCCTTGAGGGCAGGTTGGAGTCCTCTGCCTCCCCTTGAAGGCAGGTGGGGTTCCCCCTCCGCCCTTGGGCAAGGTTGGAGGTTCCCTCTCCCCTTTGAGGACAGGGGAGTCCTCTTGCCCCCTTGAGGCAGGTGGGGTCCCTCTGCCCCTTGGGGCGGCGGGGTTCCTTCTGGCCCCTTGAGGCAGGTGGGGTTCCTCTGCCCCTTGAGGCCAGGTGGGGTCCTCTGCCCCTTGGGAGGCAGGTGGGGGTTCTCTGCCCCTTTAGGCAGGTGGAGTCCCCTCTGCCTCCTTGAGGCCGGTGGGTTTCTTCTGCCCCTTGAGGCAGGTGGAGTCCCTGCTCCCCTTGAGGCAGGTGGTGTCCTCTGCCCCTTGGGGCATCGCCTTGGAGGGGTCCTCTGCCCCTTGAGGCAGTGGAGTCCTCCTTTGGGCCTTTTTTTGAGGCAGGGTTTTTTTTTGGGGGGTTTTTTTTTTTCCTCTGCCCCTTGAAGGCAGGTGGAGTCCCTCTCTCCTTGAGGCAGGTAGAGGTGTGCTTCCCTGGGAGCCTCCCCTTGAGGCGGTGGGGTTCTCTGCCCCATGAGGCAGGTGGAGTCCTCTGCCCCTTGGGGCAGGTGGGGTTCTCTGCCCCTTGAGGCAGGTGGGGTTCTCTGTGCCTTGAGGCAGGTGGGGTTCTCTACCCCTTGAGGCAGGCAGGGTCCTCTGCCCAGTGAGGCAGGAAGGGTCCGCTGGCCATTGAGGCAGGCAAGGTTCTCTACCCATTGAGGCAGGCAGGGTCCTCTGCCCCTTGAGGCAGGTGCGGTCCTCTGCCCCTTAAGGCAGGTGGGGTCCTCTGCTCCTTGAGGCAGGCGGGGTCCTCTGCCCCTTGAGGCAGGTGGGGTCCTCTGCCCCTTAAGGCAGGTGGGGTCCTCTGCTCCTTGAGGCAGGTGGGGGGTTCTCTGCCCCTTGAGGCAGGTGGGGTCCTCTGCCCCTTAAGGCAGGTGGGGTCCTCTGCTCCTTGAGGCAGCAGGGTCCCTCCTCCCCTTGAGGCAGGTGAGTCCTCTGCTCCTTGAGGCAGGTGGGGTCCTCTGCCCCTTGAGGCAGGTGGGGTCCTCTGCTCCTTGAGGCAGGTGGGGTCCTCTGCCCTTGAGGCAGGTGGGGTCCTCTGCTCCTTGAGGGCAGGCATGGACCTCTGCCCCTTGAGGCAGGCGGGGTCCTCTGCCCTTTGAGGCAGGCGGGGGTCCTCTGCCCCTTGAGGCATGCGGGGTTCTCTGCCCCTTGAGGCAGGCAGGGTCCTTTGCCCCTTGTGGCATGCGGGGTTCTCTGCCTCTTGAGGCAGGTGTGGTTCTCTGCCCCTTGAGGCAGGCGTTATCTTTGCCCCTTAGGACACGTGTCTTTGCCCCTTTAGAAGGCATTGCGGGGTTTTCTATGCCCTTTGAGGCAGGCGTGGTTCCCTGCCCTTAACTTACATAACTAACTTACAGTTTCGTTTCGGGTTGCCCCAGGTCCCTCAGTGTGAGGCGCCCCTCCCTAATGTCTTACCAGAGAGTTGCTAGTACATCTTCCGGTATATTTTTGCATCTTCCAATCTTGGATGGTCTGGGATGCAGTTTAGATATTTGTCGAGCTTATTCTTAAACACATCTACGCTCACTCCTGATATATTCCTCAGATGAGCTGGCAACGCATTGAATAGACGCTGCATTATCGATGCTGGTGCGTAGTGGATTAATGTTCTGTGTGCTTTCCTTATTTTTTTTTTTCCTGGTATAGGTATATTTTGGGCACTATTAATCTACCTCTGCTTGCTCTTTCTGATATTTTTAGTTCCATGATATTTTACGTTTTATTTTTTCCTTCTATCTGTTTCCATGCCTGAATTATCATGTAGCGTTCTCTTCTCCTTTCTAGATACTATAATAATTTTAAGGATTGTAGTCTTTCCCAGTAGTCTAGGTCCTTAACTTCTTCTATTCTAGCTGTAAAGGACCTTTGTACACTCTCTATTTGTGCAATATCCTTTTGATAGTGTGGGTACCATATCATATTGCAATATTCAAGTGGACTACGAACATATGTTTTTTTATTAAAGCATAATCATGTGTTCAGCTTTTCTTGTTTTTTGAAGTGCCGTAACAACATTCCCATTTTTGCTTTACATTTTGCCAACAGAATTGCTATTTGATCATTGCATAACATGTTCCTATTCATCATCACACCAAGGTCTTTAACTGCTTCCTTATTTGTGATTGTCTCATTATTAGGTCCCCTATATGCATATAGCTTTCCTTCTCTGTCTCCATAATTTATTGATTCAAATTTATCAGAGTTAAATACCATCCTATTTTCCTCTGCCCAATCATATACTTTGTTAAGGTCTCTTTGTAGAGCGTTCCTATCTTCATCACAAGTAATTTCTCTACTTATTCTTGTGTCATCAGCGAAACTACTCACTACCGAATCCTTAACATTACTGTCTATGTCTTCAATCATAATAACAAACAATATTGCAGCTAGCAACCGTACCTTGTGGCACACCGGATATTACCTTGGTTTCATCCGATTTCTCATCGTTTGCAATAACTATCTGTTTTCTGTTGTGTAAAAATTTCTTTTAACCATCTTCCTACTTTATCTACGATATTGTGTTTTCTAATTTTCTTCGCTAATATATTATGGTCTACTTTGTCAAAAGCTTTTGCAAAGTCTAGATAAACCACATCTGTTTCATTTCCGCTTTTCATATTTTTTAATATGATTCTCATGGTGGACTAACAGTTGGGTTTGTGTACTTTTTCCGGGTACGAAACCGGTGTTGTCCTATATTAAACAAATTATTTTTTATTTAAATGTTTCATTTAATAATATTTTTCTTCATTACCCTTTCATACACTTTCATAATATGTGATGTTAGACTCACAGGCCTATAAATTACTTGCCTCTAGTCCCCCTTTTTGATCCACTTTTGAAAGTAGGGGTGATATATGCTAATTTGTGCTCATCATAAATCTTGCCTGTATCTACACTTTGTCTTAATAATATTGCAAGTGGCTTTGCGATAGAATGAACTACTTTCTTTAACAAAATAGCAGGGACTCCATCCGGCCCTGCAGCAGCTCCATTTTTAATTTCATTTTTAATTGGCCTGGGGCAACAAATAGCAGCTTCATTAATTTCTATGTCAGCTAAATATTCACTATTTTCGCCTCTTACTTCTATATCATTATCTTCAATTATCTATTCTAGGGGTGAATTCTCTCTATATCGTTCTGCCAGTATGTTGCAAATTTCCTTTTTTTTCATTCGTTAATCTCCCTTCAATTCTCAGAGGGCCTATTTCTATTCTTCTTTTATTCATCTTCTTCGCATATGAGTATAATAGTTTGGGGTTTTGCTTGATATTTAATAGGGTTTTTTCTTCCAAGTCCCGTTTTTCATTTTCTTTTGATTGTATAATCTTTTGTTCTGCATTTTCTATCTTACTTTTTAGTTCTATTAACTTTCCATGCATTTTTTTCTTTTGCAAGACCTTTTTTCCACTTTCTGATTTTCTGGAACAAGATCCTTCTGTCTCTTGGTATGCAATGAATGATGTTTACTTTTCTTCTTCGTATATATTTATCCACTATTTTCTCCAATATTTTATATAATATCTCCATATTTACCCTTATGTCATCACTTAACGAAAATGTTATCCAATCTTTGTTTAATTCTTCATTAATTTCTGACCATTTTATATTTTTACTGTAGAAGTTGTATTTTCCATATCCTTCCCACTTTTTCATTTCTTGCTTATCTCTATTTTCACTTGTTTTGGAATGAACTGTTAATTCTATGACATTATGATCTGAAATACTCGCATTATAAACTATTATTTCTTTAACATAATTCATCTCGTTCACAAATACTAGGTCTGAAGTATTTTCCTTTCTTGTTGGCAGGTGATTTATTTTTTGTTTTTTGAATGTTGTATTCTAGTAGCATATCTAATAGCTTTTCAAATTGCCTCTTATCTTCTGCACTACTATTACTCTCTTTTTTATATGTATAAGTACAACCACAGTCTCCTATTCGTTCTTTCCATTCTACGAAAGGAAAGTTGAAGTCACCAGATAGGAGAATAGTCCAGTCCTTGTGATTTCTACATATATCATCCAATTTTTCAATTATTAAGTCAAACTCTTTAGTATTTAGTATTAGGAGGTCTATATATTACTATATATAGAGGCATGCGGGGTTCTCTGCCCCTTGAGGCATGCGGGGTCCTCTGCCCCTTGAGGCAGGCGTGGTTCTCTGCCCTTTGAGGCATGCGGGGTTCTTTGCCCCTTGAGGCAGGTAGGGTTCTCTGTCCCTTGAGGCAGGCGTTGTTCTCTGCCCCTTGAGGCATGAGGGGTTCTTTGCCCCTTGAGGCAGGTAGGGTTCTCTGCCCCTTGAGGCAGGCGTGGTTCTCTGCCCCTTGAGGCTTGCGGGGTTCTTTGCCCCTTGAGGCAGGTAGGGTTCTCTGCCCCTTGAGGCAGGCAGGGTCCTCTGCCCCTTGAGTCATGCGGGGTTCTCTACCCCATGAGGCAGGCATGGTTCTCTGCCCCTTGAGGCAGGCTTGGTTCTCAGCCCCTTGAGGCAGGCAGGGTCCTCTGCCCCTTGAGGCAGGCAAGGGCCTCTGCCTCTTGAGGCAGGTGGGGTCCTCTGCCCCTTGAGGCAGGCAGGGTTCTCTGCCCCTTGAGGCAGGCAGGGTTCTCTGCCCCTTGAGGCAGGCGAGGTCCTCTTCCCCTTTAGGCAGGCGGGGTCCTCTGCCCCTTGAGGCAGGTGGGGGTCGTCTACCCCATGAAGCAGGCAGGGTCCTCTGCCACTTGAGGCAGGCAGGTGTAACGGTAATTGCTTCATAGCAAAGAAAGATAAAGGAAAGGAAAACGCATCTTCGAGAACTTTTGCAGCACGGATGCTTTCACGCGTGTGTTGGAAGCGCCTGTTCTCATGATGGTTCTAGAATCGGCAGGAGTTTTATGGAACTTGACAGGCGCCGAAGTGTCGTGAGAAACGCCGCGACTTCTAATGCAATACTTCATCGAGAAACTTATAAATCGTTCCGGTAATCTCGGGAGTCTGTGACGCTCGCCGTAGGCCCCGCCCCCAGAATGCCGTATAAATACGACGGACGAAGTAGGAGAAGGCAGATCATCAGTTAGTCACACAGAGAGATCCTCAGTAAGAGCCACAGATCAGATTATCAGTGAGAGATCAGCAGCAGAGATCGTCAGAGAGAGATAAGAGAAGGAACCAGGACAAAGGGATCAGAGGAAAAGTCGCTCCGAGGAGTTTTTGGTTGAATTCTTGTGTTTCAAGTCGTCTTTCAGGAGTGGACGACCCGGGTTAATTTTTTTTTTTTTTTCGACGTTGAGCGAGACTTCAGAGAAGAGACGTTCTGCTAGAGGTTTCGGGGAGTTCTTGCCCTTCAAGTATCAAGAATAGACATTATTTTCTGCAATATGGAGTCAAGAAGACGTCGGCAATCCCAGTTCTCCTTTTGTGAAGACATCGTTTCGAGTCGCAAAACTGGCCTATAATTACCTCACTGTTCCCCTAGTTCACGCATTGTAAGATTTTACCTTTTTATGTAAATAGGAGATACCATTCTGCATTTATCTTTGTTATTAAGCTTGTAAATAAACCTTTGTTATGTTAGTGATTCTTTCTATATTCGTATCCCCAGTTTCAACTGTTGGTGTTGAATTCTTTTTGTTTATTATAATATCGAACATGGAGCGGACCTCTCTCAGAGGCCGTAACAGCAGGATCCACTGCCCCTTGAGGCAGACAGGGTCCTCTGCCCCTTGAGGCAGGTGGGGTTCTCTTCCCCTTGAAGCAGCCATGGTTCTCAGCACCTTGAGGAAGGCGGGATTCTCTGCCCATTAAGGCAGGCAGGGTCCTGTGGCCATTGAGGCAATCGGGGTCCTCTGTCCCTTGAGGCAGGTGGGGTCCTCAGCCCTTTGAAGCATGCAGGTCCTCTGGCCCTTGAGGCAGGTGGGGTGCTCTGCCACTTGAGCCAGGCAGGGTCCTCTGCCACTTGAGGCAGGTGGGGTTTTCTGCCCCTTGAGGCAGGTGGGGTGTTCTACCCCTTGAGGCAGGTGGGGTCTTCTACCATGA
>NC_087215.1:36969216-37111920 GCF_015104395.2 Macrobrachium nipponense
CCTCTACCATGAGGCAGGTGGGGTGTTCACCCCTTGAGGCATGCGGGGTTCTCTGCACCTTTAGGCAGGTGAGGTATTCTGCCCCTTGAGGTAGGTGGGGTGCTCTGCCACTTGAGCCAGGCAGGGTACTCTCACACTTGATGCAGGCGGGGTCCTCTGCCCCTTGAGGCAGGTAGTGTGTTCTGCCCCTTGAGGCAGGTGGGGTCCTCTGCCCCTTGAGGCAGGTGGGGTGTTCTGCCCCTTGAGGCAGGTGGGGTCCTCTGCCCCTTGAGGCAGGTGGGGTCCTCTGCCACTTGAGGCAGGTGGGGTGTTCTGCCCCTTGAGGCAGGTGGGGTCCTCTGCCCCTAGAGGCAGGTGGGGTCCTCTGCCACTTGAGGCAGGTGGGGTTCTCTGCCCCTTGAGGCAGGTGGGGTGTTCTGCCCCTTGAGGCAGGTGGGGTCCTCTGCCCCTTGAGGCACGCAGGGTTATCTGCTTCTTCAGACAGGCAGCGTCTTCTGCCTCTTGAGGCAGGCAGGGTCCTTTGCCCTTTAAGTCAGGTTGGGTCTCTGCAGTCAGGTCCCTTTGCCCTGTGATGCAGGCGGGTTCCTCTGCCCTTTGAGGCAGGCAGGGTCCTCTGCCCTTTGAGGCAGGCAGGGTCCTCTGACCTTGAGCCAGTCGGGATCTGTGTTTTGATGCAGGCAGGGGCCCCTGCCCTTTGAGTTAGTTGGAGTCCTCTGCCCTTTGAAGCAGGTGGGGTACTATGGCCTTTTTTTATCTGTCCTTTGAAGTAGATCAGGTTCTCTGCCCTGTCAGGCAGTCAGGGTCCTCTGCCCTGTCAGGCAGGTATGGTCCTCTGCCCTGTCAGGCAATCGGGGTTCTCTGCCTTTTGAGGCAGTTCGGGTCCTTTGACCTGTCAGGCTGTCGGGGTCTTCTGTCCTGGGAGGCATTCAGGGTCCTCAATCCTTGAGGCAGTTAGGGATCTGCATTTTGATGCAGGCAGGGTCCTCTGCCCTATAGTTAGTTGGAGTCCTCTGCCCTTTGAAGCAGGCGGGGTACTATGCCCTTTTTTTCATCTGTCCTTTGAGGTAGGCAGGGTCCTCTGCCCTTTGAGGCAGGCATGGTCCTCTTCCTTTGAGGTAGATCAGGTTCTCTGCCCTGTCAGGCAGCCAGGGTCCTCTGCCCTGTCAGGCAATCAGGGTTCTCTGCATTTTGAGGCAGTTAGGGTCCTTTGCCTTGTCAGGCTGTCGGGGTCTCCTGTCCTGCGAGGCATTCAGGGTCCTCTGTCCTGTGAGGCAGTCGGGGTCCTCTGCCCTGTGAGTTAGTCAGGGTCTTCTGCCCTATGAGGCAGTCGGTTTCCTCTGCCCTGTAAGGCAGTCAAGGTCCTTTGCCCTGTGAGGCAGTTAGGGTCCTCTGCCCTATAAGACAGTCAAGGTCCTCTGCCCTGTGAGGCAATCGGGGTTCTCTGCCCTTTGATTCAGTCACAGAGCTGACTTTTAGGCTGTCTGGGATCTGCCCTTGAGGCAGTCGGGGATCTGCATTTTGAGGCAGTCGGGGATCTGCCCTAGAGGCAGTCTGGTCTTGCCTAGGCTGTGCTTTGAAGAGTCTTGTTCTGTCACAAACGCTTACCACAATATTGAAGTAGAGAGTATTTACTCAAGTTCATGCACTGATTGACAGAGTAAGGGACATAAGTGACATATTTCATTTGGATCATCCAATAAACTTTTAATCCATAGGGTTAATCCAAAATGTTATAAATATTTGACAAATGTATACCTTTTCTTTGTCATCACGCATCTGAAACATTATCAGTTCCAAACGTATGATGATTACTATAGATTTGCAATGCTTTATGTGCGGTGCAATGTGGTATATTTTTCCACTTTAATAGCTGAAAAACTTCATACCAAACATTAACAGAAGAACCAGCACCGTACTCTAACAATTATGAGACCTGTCTTATCAAATTCCGTATCATTGTACTTGCATATATATATATATATATATATATATATATATATATATATATATTATATATATATAATATATATATATGCAAGTACAATGATACGGAATTTGATAAGACAGGTCTCACAATTGTTAGAGTACGGTGCTGGTTCTTCTGTTAATGTTTGGTATGAAGTTTTCAGCTATTAAAGTGGATATGTATAATACATATATATATATATATATATATATTATATATATTATATATATATATATATATATATATATATATATATATGGGAAAATGCCTCTGCTTGTTTGTCTGTGTTTTCCAAGTGAATGTCTAGTACACCAGTGAAACCTGCCGATCAGCATGAAATCTGGCACAGAGGTAGGTGCTTCAGTTCCATTACCCATTATTTTTTAATTTTTTTTTTTTATATTTTTTTTTTTTTTATAAAATTCACACTTCTCTCCCCCAAAATTCCTATCGGGGCTGAACCAGGACTTGAAGGGCAACGGGAGTTTCTCCATTCATGCCAGCGACCTTGAAAAACTATATATATACACACATATATATATAAATATATATATATATATATATATATATATATATGTATATATACTATATATATATGTATATATATATTATATATATATATAATAGGGTTATCTATCTGGAAATGGGGGAAAACAATCTTGTTTGTTTTGTCTGTTTATTCCAAGTGAATGTCTACACCAGTGAAACGATCAGTATGAAATTTGGCACAGAGGTTAAACTAACATAGTGTTCGAATATAGGCTAATTAGATTTTCTTAAAAACATATATAACTTCATTAAAAATTTATTAACTTCCCTAAAAAGTTATTACTTCTAACCCACCCCACCCCCCAAATGTAACTTTCTTAGTTCGGGCTGACATGGTTCAGATTTGAAATGTAGGTTATTGGTGCTAATAAAAATTGCATTACTTCAAAATAGTTAGCAAGCCATAGCCCCGCTAATGTTTTTCTTTAAGGCAAGAGCTGTATTGTAGATGGTATGAGATTTTTATTTATATATTTACAGGTTTATGCCTCTTATTTAAAAAGTAATTGTACTGTACTTCATTAGGTTCTCGTATGAAAGCTTATAAATATAAATTTGAAGGAAAATAATGTCAATTTACAAACTCTGCTAACGGTTTGAACAATAATACTCTGCATCATTGATTTCAATCCTCTTGCTACTATATTACTACTGCTACTAGAATCATCATAAAAATTAATGAAGATTAAATAGAGAAATAGTCTAGCTGTTTTTGGATTATTCTTGCAGTGTATGATATTTTTTGCATGAGTGTTGTAATCGCTGGCATACCTTTGATTTAATTTCATTCATTTATTACTCCTTACTCTGGATGCTTAAGTTTATTTGCTAATATTTTGAATGATTCGCGAGGTTTGATTTTCTTTTATTTCCTTGTGTATGTTATTTTAAGTTATAGACTAGTCGATGTTGTACAAAAACAAAAAAAAGTCGACACATTTATTATACCGTTAATGGGATCTGTGGCGGAATTTATTCTGTATTTGTAACTGTTCGTTTTTTTATTTGCCTGTTTGTTTGGCAATGATAGATATAAAGCTTTATCAGTGATAATGCAAATTCACGCTTAGTCATTTTTAAGCTAGTATTGTCCCATTTTTTACAAACATTAGTTTAATAATTTCATGGTTACCTTATCTGTTTTACAACTAATACTGCTATTGCCACCACTTTACTGGCTGCTATATGAACACGAGCTCGTGCTGGCATAACGCCAAATTAATCTAAAACAACAACAAGCTACCACTGCGATCAGGATGGATACTCGAGAACGAACAGCCATGATGTGCAGAGAAGGCGGGAAAAGGGAGGAGAGGGAGCTTGCCATTGCCTCAAACCCTCAAGATTCCTCTTAGATTTATCTTCTTGATTAAGAATCTTTGATCTTTAAGACCTGCCGAGCTTTGTCACTTGCTAACAACGAGGATCCTGTTGATTTACGGTGTTCCTGCTCAACTGCTTTTTGGTGTCTCAGATATTATCGCATTGGTAAAGATAAGCGTGCGAGGCACTAAAAGTAGAAATACAGCGTCGTTGGAGGATTTTTTAACTGCAAAAGCTGGCAGAGCTTCCCCTCTTACCTGCGTTGGAAGAAAAGTACTCGGCGTTAAGACAAAAAGTCCTAAGCGAAATGCCCTGTAAATTCTGTAGTTAAGAATTAATGGTCTGCAAAGGGCTTTGTTGGTTTCATTTCAAGAATATCAAGAGAATAAAACAGTTCATTTCGTTATTCTATCTCTTAAAAGTCTTGACAAAGAAACTGGACCGGATTGATGCCTAATGACCATTAAAGGACACTTGTCGGAGGTACAATCTGAGAAAGGAACTTTTATGTGTATAATAACGAATGTAAATTTTTTCAAGTATTTCGGTTTCTTAAAAAATATTCTATTTTGTCTCTTTGGCATAACTTTGTTTAATAATCTTTTAAAAGCAACATGAAAACTAACCCAATACATTACGTAAGAAACATTTTATTATTTTTATTTATTTATAAGCTTCTTTTATATTAGTCTTTATTCTATCATTAGTGCTAACCACTTACTTTAAGATTGTAGAAATCTCATGATTTCCAGATCTACCTAAGCTATTTTATGCTCCTCACCATAAACGGGTGTTATCCTCAGTAAGGATTTAGAACGGATCATCAGTAAAACTCAGACCTTTTGATTAGCCATGCTCCCACTCCACGGTTTGATTGGACTATCATGGGAAGATTACCTATGTAGGTGCATTTAATACCTTATATTTCCATTTAAAAAAAAACTGCCGTTAACACCTTTAATGCCTGAAGTTTGAGTATGGTGCTCGCTTCTTGGTCACATCATTCATATTCCTCTTTTATAAATCACTCTTACAATACCTACTTATTTTTCTGGGTATCGATTTTGACAAATAAACGTGTCCAAAGAAAACCCTGAATTCTCTGGGATTCCTTGTCCCTAACCTCCTTTTTTGATGACTACAAAAGTAGTATAACTCATTCTCTCGTGGCGCTGTCCCTTGGGAAGTAAGGGTCATACTTGATACTATTATTAATCTATGAAGGGAGGCCATTATTTCCCATGTTATGTCCTGTGGGTGCAGAAGCAGAGCAAGGCAAGCTATTTCAGGGGAACAAGAAATTCAAGTTCCATTCTGGGTTGGGAACCCAGCATTGCCCAGGCTAGAAGCTTCACTCGGTCCAATATTGAGGTCCATCCCAAAAATGTTATTCCCCCATTGGTCGGTGGATGACCGAATACAATTCATGCAATCCATTGTTGAATTTTTTTCACGCCAATTGCAGATCTGCAACATCACCATCAAAAAAGAATAAACGTTGCAAAACCCAGTAACCGGCGTGCCTTCCACATGCAGCTCTCACATACTGATAAGTCTGTCATGAAGGTGACTAAGGATAAATCTTAACTCTGTTACCAGAAGTCAAACCCACAGAGCCGCTCTTAAACAATATTTTGCATTTTCATTCATAAGTTCCTTAATCTGTCTCTCGCCATATTCCCTCTTGCTTTTGCTATATACGTACACTCGTAAGTTGAATGTTAAAGATATGTCTACATTATACATATTATTTGGTCGACGATTCTTCCCTTAAAGGTAAGATTTGTTAATCTTATAATTAAAAGTAAATTATAGGTAAGGTTCTGTGAGATAAAACTGGGAAGTTTTTTTTTTCTTGATCCTTGTCCTGCTTGACAGATACAGCATATGGACTTTTTTTTTAAAAGGGTAAACAGAAATCCATTATAATCTACCTTAAACCACATTTTATGGGGATTTCATATCTGTTATCTTGGTGGTGGTATTTTCACTATATTGCCAATATGTAACGCTGCTCTAGACTGCAGATCTGTTAGCTTTCATCCTGGTGATATCATAGAGATCGATGCTCATTCGGCATAGTACTACATATGTTTTCTTGAAATGTTAGTGGGTCTGCTGAACCCATATATGTGGTTTGACCCAATCCTCTTCCCACCAACACTAAGTAACCCTCCGTGTCTGACTGAGTAGTGTTGGCCTAGCAGATAACAAATCGGTGTTTCAAATCCCCAAAAAGGAGATTAGTCTTGTATCGTCTGTCTTTAGGTGAGATTGCCTGCTTATAATGCAAACCTAACCTCATTGCTTTAGGGGAAGAGAATTGAATGTGGCTGCTTGGTGTAAAATCATAGATATAGGTATATTAGGCCCGCGAGGATTCTGGAGTTAGCCAGTTTTGGAGTGTTAAATTAAATCATAGAATATTTTTCTCATAGCATTCAGGTTCTGTTCCACAAGGCACTCAGCACTTTTTTTTGAAGATGAATTTAGATGTTTTGTCCAGACCTCATGACATTTGAGTCAGATTCGTTTTGCATGGGGTCTGTTGTTCTGTAAATTGTTAATAAGAATTTAAGTTAAATTGAGCTACTTATGTTTTGCAATTTATAATCGCGTATAGTTTTACTTCAGACGAGGAGGTGAAAAGTCACAATAGATTTATAGAAAATTTCAAGAAAAATAATTAGCTACTCGGTGTGTGTTCACAAAACACAAAAAACAGAAGTTTGACAGGGAGCATACTAGACACGAATCTCTTAGGCATTCTGGCTGTATATCTTTGCTGCAATTAGAAGTCTGCACAAAAGCTGCGGTACTATATGGCTTGACATAAATCACAATGTAACCATAGATGATACGATAACCGCCCATTAGCCCCAACTACAAAGCCAGGCTTTGCTAACTAGTTGTTTAGCATCAGGTGAAATATCTACAGCGACAATTAACGGCATGTCCCTGAGCTTCTGACGACGACGCGCATGTCTGTGCCTTTATTTGTAGGGTTGACGAGGTCTCATGTTCGTATCAAGATTTTTTTTTTTATAATTATTATTATTAATCATTGGACTGGTACGTTTATAGGTCCTTCGTGTTTGTCTAGATAAGTAAAAGATATGTCAGCAAACCACATTTAGCAGTTTCTTTGTTGTCTCCAAAACTTGTTTTTCCTGTCATCGTTTTTCATACTGTAATTTGAGCGATTGGTTCAGGGAGAGCAATTGACAGCAGGTAAATTTGCTTAATTAGGAATTTTTTTTTTAAAGCGGTTGCCAGAAATTACGCCCCTAGTAGGACGTTTTATGTGTCAGAGTGGAGGGAGTGTATTTTTTTCTTATACTCTTCCAAGTAACTTCTTTAATCTTCGTAGAACTCATATGTCAGTATTTTTTTTATGATACCTCTGAAGTATTTCGTAACATCAACCAAATACAATAAAGCTCTCATCGAGAATTTCTTTCATCCATATTATATGAAACTCATCTGCTAGATATATCAGTGCGTTAGTTATAATGGTTTCCAGATCGAGTGCACCGAAACATTCTCGAATTTGTCACCTTGTGTATAAAATGAATATCCTTAGGTTTTATATTCAAGCGTGCGGATGCAGGGCCCAATTCATTCACTCCATTTATCATCTTTTTAGGCCGTTCAAAGATCAATAGGTTTATACGAGCTCCTTACCCACAGTCTGTTATGTAAGTGTTTGCAACTAATAAATAATGCCATGATAAGTATAGTGAAGTTTTCCACAGAAGAATTTTGTCAAAGTAAAAGCAAACTCTGTTCGAACCGAAATGTTCTAGCTACGTGAATACTTCTTCCGAGATTGGTTATGTAATGATAGATGTATGAAAATGTATGTATTGGAGAATACATACGTACGTACATTCATCATGTTTTAATTCTGTTATGCATACATATTAAAATAGCCTACTCTAATAGAATCTCTCATAAGTATAAGTATATTATGCAGCAAATATACCAAAGATCGTGAATGCTGCTTTCACCAGTATCTAGAGAATACAGGATACCATTACTGTGTTATTACTTTTCTAGGTAATCACATAATGACCAATAATGTTTAACATTAGTTAGATTTCATTAGCTTATTTCTTAGACGAAATTTTTCATCATTCTCGGAATAGAAACGCTTGAGATTTATGTTAGAGCGTTATTGTAATAATTGTAATAAGAAGCGTGGTTTACTTCTGGTTATCTACGTCATGGGATATACTTCACACTTGGCTGAGTGTGTGTGTTCTTGTATGTGTGCGTGGGTGTGAGTTTCAGCAGTATATCTCAAGAAAGATGCAACAGATTTCGACGAACCTAGGGAAAAACATTCATTGGTGAAAATTATAAAGCTGTTGTTGAACAGCTGTAAATACGCCTCGATTTTTCGCCAAGGAAACCATTGGTCTTTTCGCCCATTAAACAGTGATAAAAATGAAATAACAGAGATTCAGCAAACAAATTCCACAATTACCTCTAGCAAGAGCGTCTGGTGGCGGTTATGCCATCTCTCACAATAAAAAGAGTTTCTACGGATCGCGGCAGCCGAAAAGTTCTGGTGATTAATGTTTCCTCTTACGAGAAGCCATCGGTAGTGGTATATTTTCCATTTAGTCTGACTGTTTTCCTGCTAATCACTCAAACTAGTGAAGAGGTATATGAAATTTGTTATTCATTTACGTTCACATATATTTCTTAGATGCTCATAATGAGCTGGGGAAAACAGGTACTAAATTTGACCCCAAAAACAGTAGCATGAAAGGAAATTGTAAATAGTGTCATTTCCCATTGTCAGTATACTATATACCCATTCAATCGAATATTTATTCATTGCTGTATACATATAAATTTTTAATGTTTTCTACTTTCGTTCTCTTTTTGGTAAGAGAATTCAAAGGATTAATTTCTGTATGAACTTTTTTAAAGATATGATTCTTTTATTTGATGTGGTTTTTCATTTGCTTATTATTTTGTCTGTCAAGAGCCCTGTGCTGCAGTCCATTCTTCGTCGCCTAACGATTAAACAGCTCCCTTATGCATTCTGTTCCTCCATTTATAATACTCATTTTATTGTGAGACGATGCTAGCGTACTCAAAGGAACAAAACTATGGATAAATGTAACTCAAATGAAAGTGCTCGAGCAGAAGGAAATGTGTTGTAAAATGTTACATATGTTCATTGTCTTTAAATTTCGAGAGCCGTGAAAATGAATACTGTTCCTGGGATGGGTTTGTCTCTCATGCGTTATTATTTGGGTATTTAGTATTTGATCACGCTAATCTGTCCTTTCTGCTCTGTTCTTCAGTGTTTTGTGGTTATTATACTGTCAAAGGTATTTTTTGTACCTGTGTATTTCATTGGATTAGTTTAGTAAAATCACTTAAGCATGAAAGACTAGAGATAATGAAATTTTGTTTTTATAGGTCAAGTGTGCATGCTTTAACGTTAGTGTTGTGTAAATGGAATTGTGATTATTCTAAAGAAAAACCACATGGAATGACTCTCTCTCTCTCTCTCTCTCTCTCTCTCTCTCTCTCTCAAGTCTAATTTTATTATCTTGGAATAATGAGATTTTAACGTATTCCATAATAAGGTAGGTACGCTACTTTATTATTAGTTGGAGGCAGAAAATCGTTATGGCCTGGTAGGCCGCTTAGTAATTTGACCAAGGTCTATAGGCAACACGGTTAGCCAGAGATCGGTCCAATTTATCCATCCCTCTTATGCCCTTTCCGATATACCATTTCGACCGTTAACAAATTTCCAACTCTTATCAAGATTTTTAACCTCTCTCTCTCTCTCTCCTCTCTCTCTCTCTCTCTCTCTCTCTCTCTCTCTCCTCATAATCACTAAACTGTGAAAGTCTAGAGATGATAATGCTCCGGTGCGCCAAAGAATGTTTTATATTTTTTCCTGTTTTACAATTAAATGATTTGAAATGTCATTTCCCGTTTCTTTGTATTTGTCCTTGGAAGTCTTATAGCGTTTATTTATAAATGGATAATGTAAGCATTAAGGCCAAATATGAAATTTGAACTGCCTATATTGTTGCAAAAGCGAATGGTGCAAATCGAGATTTTAACTATGGTTATTGTATGAGTAAGACGAAACCCACAGTGATCTGATTTTCTTTTATCTGATTGATTTTAATCCGTAGTTACAACCAAGAGGCCAAAATGAAAACTAAAAGTAAGAGCGTATCAAATGCTGTCCTAGCCCATTTATTAATGATTTGTTTCTCCGTATATTTTTTCTTCGTTGATCTTTTTCTTGCTATAAAATGCATAGAACTTACAAAGAAGTTGAACAAATGATTTATGTTAACATTTCAGATAAAGAAAAAGATGGGTAAGTTTCTAAGATCCCTTTTTTGTAGATATTATTGTTGCGTTTAAACTGAGTTTAGGGTGAAAATCTGAATTCAGAGTTGTAGCATGAGCGTTTGACTATGAAAAATTAAAGGCATTTTTAATTTTTAATGGGTGTAATTAATGTTAATTTTAATTACTGGCATCATCACCTTTCGTAATTGATTTTTTCGATATTTTGTCAAAAATTAAACATTTAAACTGGGTAGTTGTAATTCGATACTAATTTGCCCAAGCCAACGGTAAACAAAACAAAAATCCCTCCCGTTTTTCAAATTGTTGAATGGAAATTAATAACTTTAATAAATCGAGCGAGAACTGTCTTTTACCTGTGGGTTTCCAGATCTAAAAGCTCTATACTGCAAGTAAAGAATTGCTTTGCATGTCACCCCAAGTACTTCATTTAAACTTCTGACAAGTTGAAAACAATCTCCTTTCACAAAGGACCCATGATTCCCCCTTAGAAAGATCACCAGCCATTGTATAAAAGTTAAACCGACCCCACCCAGATGAATGGGACGTAAAGGGGGGGCGGGAGGGGATGCAATCCCCCTATATGAGCGTGTTGTGGGAGAGTGACACGGGGGCAGCGGAGTGACTAAAGACTCTTCTTCTTGTTTACACGATACAGTCAAAGGCCCTTCAGGGGATCTCGACGCCTCCCCAAATGGAACCGAAAGAGCTGCGAGAAGCCGCCTTCAGCCGCGGCCGCTCTTTGATGGTTGGCCTCGGATAATTGTCTCTCACTGACATGGCTAATCGCGCTGCTAATGTGGCTTGATAAGGCAAGTGTCACACGGGCCCAGGAGCCCATCGGCGGAGGCAGGTAGAGGACTGGGGAACCGGACGGGTAGTGGGGAGATGGGGGGGAGGTAAGAATAGATCGGTTATCTCAATAGTGTCCTTCCAAGTCTTCATGAGGTGTTCACATCCCTTAAAACGCGCGCTCTGTGTGTTTGTGCGTGTGTGTTTATGATGTCCGGACCTCCATACATTCTCATTTCTAGCATTATTAATACAAAATATAAATCTTACATCCTGTCGTGTCTTTTTCTCCAACCGCAAATGTCGGTGTTGATGTTTGTTGAAGATTCAGCCATCTTGAATTCTTTGCCTTTTACCTCGTTAAGGGCACTTGATTAGGGTACGATAAGGTTCCTGTCAATTAGCCGTAGATTTGATTAGTTAGAGGTTCACCGAGTAGGAAACCGCATGTTTCTCTTAAGATCTGGAAAGATATGTAACTTACCATTCAAGAGGAAAATGTTACGTAAGTCTTAAATCTTCAAAACAGGTTATTATCAGTTGTCATTCATATATTTCACCGGAACGTTTTCAGATAATTCATAACAGTTTCCCGTTTTCTTACTATAGTAGATTTATTTACAGAGAGAAATTCTCCGTAGGGGGATAGTGCAGTCAGTGCACCTTACTTTATTTAAGGGTCTCCGCAGCGTCCCTTCGGCCCTTAACTGCAACCTCTTTCATTCCTTTTACTGTACCTCTATTCACATTGTCTTTCTTCCAGATGACTTCCCACCCTCTCTAACAATTGTTTCAGTGCGACTGCAAGATTTTCCAGCTGTTACACCTTTCAAACCTTCGTACTATCAGTTTCCCTTTCAGAGCTGAATTACTTCATAGGTCCCAGCACTTGGTCTATATTCCTATTACAGAGAGAAATTGACTGTCTAACAACTTTTTTGAGGACACGTTCTTATGTATTTATAAAGAAAAGAGATTGTCTTGCTTGCATTTTCAAATATGAAAATACAATATTATTGGATGCAGTGAAGTAAAGCATAACTTTGTGCCAGAAAGCCCTAAAAAATGAAAGAAAATAGTGTTTCTGAGGTTTGAACGAATTATTTGTTTTTACATTATTTTGAAAAATGGGGAAAGTTGATTCAGGTTACGAATTTTTCAAGTCACGAACAGCGTCCTCTAACGAATTAAGTTCGTGAACCGAGGTACCACTGTACCCGTCTAATTCCAGATATTTCTACATTTCCCTGGATCTAGGAATAAATCACCTCAAAGGCACTGTCACGTCTACTGGATGTGGGTGAAACCCCTGTGCATGAAAACTCTGGCGGTAGTAGCTGTTTTATAAATCCTCACAGAAGGGTCACCAGCTGCTTGTCAGATCCCTCACACACGCTGCGCCATTCATCCACGTATATCTAGAAGCACTCTAGTCCACGAGCCTCTTGTTACCTTCCATTCGTTCCACATGATCCAACTATCTCAAATTTCTCGTATTCACTCTTTCTCTTATGATATAAATGCTGTTCTAGAGGAGGATACATTACTACAGCCGCGTCCGTTAAAACCCGTGATGCCTCCATCGACAATAAGCTGTGAAGAAGGTACCTGGTACTTCGTACGTAATAGTGAGTCGTAGTCGGGATGGAGGAGTCATGGGGCTACTAACCTCATACCACAATAATCCCGGCAAATCACAAGAGTAACATACGCTGTGCTGGGGTTACCCCATTTCAAAGGAATAATCATAATGGGAAGTAAGCAAAAAACTACAATTTCTGGTTGCAAAATGAAAGCATGTCCTTTGAAAGCCTCAGCCAAACTCAAAGGGTATGTTTCTTTAACAACTATTAAAATTTTTAGCAGGGAAATTGATTGTTGAATGAAAAAGTCTAAAACGTAGTGGAAAGGAGACTAACAATGAAAAAGTAGACAGTAGTCCTAAGTCCTTAATTATTATTTACCATGCTTTTTGACCTTTTGAAGTACCAACAACTATATCAGCTGCCATATATAATTTAGAGCAAATGAATAGTCATGAAGATACGGTGTCGTTGTAAAGGAAGAGGAGTATTAACACGAAATGAGAAGTTTCTGAGGTAAATGAAAAAAACTGACTGACAATGTATGGCAGCAAATATCCACCTATGCAAAGATATTAAAGTGAAAAGAATCATTAGAAAATTTTCTGATAACTCGAAAATTGAAACAAACAGGCCTCCAGTAAACAAGCACAGTCATCTAGTAAACTACAGAGCAAGAAAATAAAAGACTATAACTTAACCAGGCCCATCTTCAGCAATGGCCTCCTTACTGGCACAGGCGGAACCCTCTCACTTCTTTAAGTGAATCGTTGTCTAATCCACAAGAGAGGAGTCTCATCTAGACCGATGCGTAAGCTGACATAGACAAGCTTGCAGAGAAGAACTCTCTCCTGAAGGAATATTTGATTGTGTCATCAGGACTTCACAAAACTGCCAGTGGAATCCTTGCAAGATCAAATGCCACTGCCATTACAATAAAAAAACGTGAAGACTACAGAGCATCTCAAAGTAACTTCAGTCGAAAAAAATGTTATCAAGATTCTTTTCTGAACTGGAGGTGAGAGCAAAGTGAGTGGAAATCAAGACTGAGATTCAGAAGGTATTTTCCTTATGTGCTGCGATACGGGAAGCAGTTAAGGGCAACTATAAGATTTCTTGTTCAAAAAGATTATATTTCCATACCAACCTGCATATGAGCCAAATGTTGGAACCATCGGGTTTACTAACGCTTCTTCATCATGACAACACTTAAGTTTCCCACATTTAAACAACGGCAGTAGATTCAGTAGAGAAACTTGTAGGTGTTCTCTCTGTGGACAGATTTTAAGCTTGGTTAATAAGCTTCTACGTCGCAATAGGCATGGGAGCATATCACCATCTTTGACATGTGATAAAAAAAAACTAACGGAAAAACCACCTTTTGCTTTATTGTTGAAATTTAGGATATAGGAGTATTAGATACAGATAGGCTAACACAAATCCACTTTGGACTGGTACACTATCTATTGTTGACCTCCCACTTTTAGTGATGATTTGATCATTGATTAAAACTGGGATGGTGAATGGCAGATACATTAGGGCACTTGGACACTTGGAATCTCTTACCAGTTATCATAAGTGTTTCTCCTAGCCAATCAGGATAGAGACTCCCTGCCTGGAATATAGGAAAAGTGAATGGGATTTCAGTTTCAGAAAGAGGTCTGTTTATGTTGTCCGTAAAGAATAATTTCTTATAGCTGATATCCAATAGAACGGTCTCTTCAACTTTCCATTTATGGAATGGTTTAATGGGAGCAGTTTCATTTGTCCATTATTTATGAGTTGATTTGTTATCAGTTTGGGCTAAGTGGTGATTCTTGGTGGGAAGATTCGTTTGTCTTAAGGTTAAGGTCTACAAAATAGTAATCTGATTAGTATTACAGATGGATGCTGGGAGTGTCATTACAGGAAATAATTAGTGAATAAATAAGGAAAAGGGTGGGTGTTTGTAGATTGACAGATAAAACCACGAAAAATAAGGCGAGGTGGTATGGTCACGTATTTTGCAAGGATGAGGAAAAGAGAATTGCAGATTGATGACAAGGTTGTTTAATTTAGAATGCTGGGAGAAAAGTGGAAATGAATCTCTCTCTCTCTCTCTCTCTCTCTCTCTCTCTCTCTCTCTCTCTCTCAAGATTTCCACAACATTATTTTGCCCTGAACATTTTTTTTATAAATAACGTGGCAGATGAGCAGCCAAATTGTGGATTATACCTCTATGCAAAAATTAATGCCTCACTGGAATATGTCTACAAAGAAAAAGGAGTGTCTCTAGTAGGAGTATTGAAACAGCCCCCGTAAAGGTTGTAGATCTTTAGTTTTCGATTTTGTTCCGATGTCCGAATTCGGAGAAGATACCTTGATGACAGTAGTACTCTGACTAATATAGCTAGGCTTAGGGGATTCGCTGTTATGCTGTGGACTTGTTGGTCACCTTTTCCTTTATCGCTGCTTAAGGCTTTACCTTTCCTCATTATCCGGAAAGACATCAAGATGACGGCCGACGATTCTGAGAGGCACTTTCATGAGAGTCAAAAGGAGCAACTCGGCTCCTATGAGTATTTTTTAAAATTCCGCTGCTTCTTCCTTGAAGGCTGAACAATTTGATTTCCTTTGGCTCATAGCACTGTCTCGTTTATATTTATTTGTGGTTTTTGTCTGGATTATGCAACCGTTCTTATCGCATCACCTATTCCTGATTCATACAGGACTGGACGAATGGCCAATTCACACTGGAAGGCAAGTCGAAACGTACGATTTTTAGTGCCTTGATTCCTTTCGGCACTAGCGGGCTTGATGTATATTGAATTTATGAACTGGGATTTGTTATTTTTGTACATTTATCAATAGTAAAAACTTATGGTGCCTAAGATGATGTAAAATGCTCTTTTGTGTTCAGCATCATGTGATGAGATGCAGTCATTTCAACAAGGAGGCGAAAAGAGGACACGAGATCATCCTTCCAAGGACGTCTGAAAACAGCGAGAGCGGAAGAGAATTTTGCCAGTAATAAGGACGATTAAGTGACAACATAGAAGAAATTTTGCAAGATTTCGTTCTCTCAATCTGCTTTCCAAAACGTCTTAAATCTCCAATATCGTATCATAAGAAAGAGAGAGAGAGAGAGAGAGAGAGACAGACGACAGACAGAGACAGAGAGAGAGAGAGAGAGAGAGAGGTAGAAAGTTAAGTATATCTTAGTTTAACCAGACCACTGAGCTGATTAACAGCTCCCCTAGGGCTGGCCCGAAGGTTTAGATATTTATACGTGGCTATATTATAGGAACCAATTGGTTACTTCGGAACGGGACCTACAGCCTATTGTGGGATCCGAACCCCATTACCTATATCGAGAAATGAGTTTCTAATCACCAGAAATAAATTCCTCTGATTCTGCGTTGGCAGAGCGGGGAGCGAACTCGGGCTACTAAAATGGTAAGGGAGCACGTAACCCACTCGTCTAATAAGGAAATAAAAAGGAGAGAGAGAGAGAGAGAGAGAGAGAGAGAGAGAGAATATTGTACGACCAGGAGTCCTGATATATTGCATTATACCGTCAGACGGAACGTAGCGGATTAGTGGAGGATCTGATTAGGATTTCTACGATGTTAAATGCTGTTATCATCGTTGAAAGGTGATCACTGAAATTAGGATATATTAATCAGAGGGAATACGTGATGATGAAACATCAGTTCACACACACACAACTTATGTAGTATTTCTGTCTGTGCATTACTTTTTTCTATTGTTTAAGAGGCTATTTACAGCAAAAGTTCAAAGGCTGTCAGATATGAATCATATTTCCGGCCAGGTACATGGTTATGATAGTGCTTTTGCATGCGTTTCAGGGTTCATTGGTTGATATGAATGAATTTGAGATGTACAGAACTTAGATATCTAACCTCACGAAGAACATGTTGAACATATCCTATAGTGGCATTTATGGAGTCAGTGGATAACGTTGCCTCTACCCCCCCATAAAAAAAAAAAACTGAGGCTTCAGATTTTTTTTTCTTGTTAGTCATTTCTCCTCATTATATTTTGTGTGTATTCTTGTGCGTGCAGCTTTTTACAAAGATACAACTATTTGTTGCGTTTGTATTAATTTAAAATGACAGCGTTTGTCGCTGTGCGAAACCTGAAATTTTCCCGTAATTAGAATTAATGGGCGAAGGTCAGGCGGCTTCTTCAAGTGTCAGATTATGAAGAGGCAATTAGGCCTCACCTCAGGTCAAGTTGGCTTTGCTTTGCCTCAGCACATATTACAATTACCTGGTATTTTCTCTGATTTATTCGGATGTCTGCAGCCAGACATTCAGCATAATGACGATCATTTTCTTGTTGTTTGCGGGATTTATGAACGCAAATTAGATGCCGAGTAACTTGTAATGTCAAAGGCATCGAAATGTGTTGATTTTTGAGTCGTGTGTGGGATTTATTTCCGTAAATTAGACACCGTCTAACTTGTATTTAAAACCCATGGCGATGCTGTTGGCAACATTACCGTCGTGACTTCGTTTCCTGTTGGTCTGTTTATTCACAACATGCTCTTGGCACTTGAGCAACTCAGCATTGGCAATATTTCATGGATGATTGACAGGAACCTTGTGTACTTTCGCTGTTCTTTTGCTACTCTTTCATTTGTTAGTTGTCCTGTTTCTTTTTGCCGTTTAAGTGCAGACATGACCATTCTCTGTTTCATAATTGTTTCATTGATAACAATTTTTTTTTCTTTTTTTTTAGAACGATTCTTGGTTCATAAGAGAGAGAGAGAAAAAAGTTTTTTCTTTTTAACTTTTTGCTTGGAAATTTCTGACATATAGGAGAGACATGGTTTCACTTTAATGAAGGAAAGACGTGCATTGAGATGTCACATTAAAAACGGATAATTATTCACCTTACCTCCTAATTTTTTGCGAGACAGGATGCTAAATGGACTTTGTATCTCACTTAAATCTTGAGTATTTGTTTCATTGTTCATAAAGAGTTGAGTTTATAATAATACTTTTTTATGAGATATTAGGATACATCTATACTTGAGACTCCAGTTGCTAATAGACAATGTCTTAGCTGCCTCATATACTTTCAAAGGCATCTGACTACAGATTTTCAAAATACAAATGTACTGGATTAGACGCAGAGTAGATCGATTTTGTATTTTTAATCGAACAAATTTTGACTTGCTTTATGCAGCAGTGTGCTATTAAGTAAGGAATAATTATGTATCCCACTCTGTAAATGAAAGTATCTCTCTCTCTCTCTCTCTCTCTCTCTCTCTCTCTCTCTCTCTCTCTTCCAATGGAGGTAGAAGTACCCGGAAGGACTCCGAAAGTAAACAGTGTTATACACCTAAATGAACGCCATTATTTTTTGTCTTATAAGTCGCACCAGTCCTTCAGCTTTCGTAATTTCCAATTAGTTGCAAACAAAGAGGATCCCATAAAGAGTCCGTTAAGAGGATCTATTTATCCTTGTCAGATCCTTAATTCTTAATTGTTCAATGAAAATAATCTCACAAAAAAAAAAAAAGATACCAGGCGGTTCAATCCATCTGCGGTGCCAACAAGACCCCACAAACAACGACCCTTTGATGAGGTCTTTCCTTCCCATTCTTAGGTCTAAAGGCCCGTGGATAATTAGCGAATTAACTTGGGTGACATAACAAACAACCGTGATCCCGTCGGGGGAGCGTTTGGCGATATTTTTAGGACTCTCTCTCTCTCTCTCTCTCTCTCTCTCTCTCTCTCTCTCTCTCTCTCCTCTCTCAAGATAAGATCATTTAAATATATATTATATATTATATAGTATATATATAGATATATTATATATATATATATATATAATATTAATATATATATATACTATATATATATATATACCACACAATTACATACATACAACATGAGTGGTAGTACTTGTTAAAGTCCGGAATGATTTGGGCATTTACTTATCAGTTCACATGCTACAAATAGCTGAAAAAATTACCGAAGTTTAAATATAAAAGAATAAAAGGGGTTATAAAGAGCAGCTCTAGTATATTTTGTTCAAATGGGATGGTGAAAGACGACCATATGAAGTTGTTAATCTAAGTGTCGTTTATTTAAAGTAATGAAACTTAACTGATGAAGTCCTAAGTTATCTTGATTTGCGATATGGGTATAGATAAGAAGCAACGTGCAACGGATATTGTGATTTTGTCTCCAACCATAATTATTTAGGTCATCTGGTCGTTTGCTTTTAAATTCTTTGAAAGCTGAGGCAAAAAGGTCTGTTTGGCGAACGTCTGTTGAATTAGGTTTATTGAGAAATACCGTGACTGACGTTTTTTTACACATAAAAAGTATAAGAAAAGGACTAAAGATTCGTGCAGTATCGGACATACTTACAAAATGCGAGTATTAAAATGTAGATATAAATATACTACTCTCTCTCTCTCTCTCTCTCTCTCTCTCTCTCTCTCTCTCTCTCTCTCTCTAAGCATCCTCAGTCATCTCATTATTTATGATCCATTTTCGTGCTGCCTTTTAATAACACTCAGTGAATCATACATAATTTGCACCCACAGCTTTTGAACAATTCATTAAGCTTCTTAATTAAAGGAATGAAAATGATTATCATTTGAGATTTGCAAAGGGGTCATTTATCCCGGTAAAGAAGAGAGAGAGAGAGAAAAAAACAAGGTGATGAATTTTTCCCTGCCTCCTATGAATAGATGCTTCAACACCTCCCCCTCCCCCTCCCCCTCCCCCTCCCCCTCCCCCTCCCCCTCCCCCTCCCCTCCCCCTCTCCTCCTCTTCCCATTCATCTCTCCTTTAATCATTTTTTAAACGTTGCAGAATAAGGGTAGTCTGGAGTATGAGGTTCTTAATTAGTTATCAAAAACCATTTAAGGAGCATAATAGACGATGAATATTTATTAATAACGGTAGCCATTTAAGTGATAATTAGGCTTCGGGAAGTCATTATGTTGGCGGTGCTGCTTTTTGATGCTCAGAGGATCTATGACGCCCTTACAGGAACAGAAGGGCGGCAGTGGAAGGAGCGGCGTTGGGTAAATACAAAAAGAAGTTGAAGGAAGGATGATACGTGAATAAATCAGCTTGGAGGGGAAACTGAAGCACTGTGGAAATTTGAGAAAGGCAACAGGATATGGAAATATGTAAGAAGTTTTTGTTATGACAGGGAAAATGGAAAAAGAAGTCATGCTACGAAGAAAATTTGCTAATTGAGTGACATTTTGAACTAACTGTCTGGGTAATTTAAAAGAGGATGGAATTCGAATAAGACAACGCAAGCAGAATTAAAATAAGGGTAAGAACTGAATGAGATAACTGCAGGGGCAAATTGTAAGATATTCTGGACTAACCCTGAATAACATCAACAATATTGCAGATGAAAATTCTTAATTGCCAATGCAATATGACTGTGATGGGGGAACGAGGGTACCAAAGCCCTCCTTATGTCAGTGTGGTAAGGACATCTACACAAAATAAAAATAATAGTTAAATAAATACTTATTACCAGTAAACAAGAATAAATGAATTGTCCTCAACATTTTTATCTACGTACCTCGAATTCAGTTCAGGCGCACCAGTGTTAGGCGGTAATTCATCTACAAGTTGCTTAATTATAATTGTTTAAAAAAAAATCTACCTACACCTGTTTGTATTTTCCCTCAAAATAAACATGAATTTGAAAAGGTTCACAATATAATTATTTATTTTTTTGGTATTGAAAGCACAATGAAAGCAATAAGCGGAGCGATAGTTGTAAATCATCACTGTCTGATGATGTGTCTCGCTCCCAGGTGATAGAAAGGGGGGAAATACAATCTGAATCAGCAAAAGGATTCCCTGTAAATGGTTTGCATTCACACCTCCTGTAAAATCTTTGAGATTTGAAACATGAATACCTGTACTAAAGATTTCAGGATTGATTCAGTACTTCTTTAAATTCCGCTATTCATCGTCATCATCATCATCATCATCATCATCATCATCATTATTATTATTATTATTATTATTATTATTATTATTATTATTATTATTATTATTATTATTATTATTATTATTGGAGAAACAAAGCCAGTGTTATGTAAACTTACATATATGTACGTTTACATAACTGGGGATTTGTTTCTCCATTGGAAGACTCATACTACTATGAGTATCTTATTATTATTATTATTATTATTATTATTATTATATTATTTATTATTATTATTATTATTATTATTATTATTATTGATGTCGCTCAAAGTAAGTAAATAGTACAGTACAAAACAAGCAAAAAAGTGTAACTATTAGCTAGGCACTCTTTCAGAAAGTTGAATAATCACTATCAAAAGATAGAAACAAAGCGAAGAGAATAACAATTGAGATAAACCGCCAGAAAATCTAGGCGCAGGTTCTTGTCACTTCACAAAAGCACTGCGGCCTCTATTCAGCTTTTCAAGCATCAGAGTTAGTAACAACACCAGGAGACCTCCATAGTTGAACAGAGAAGGCGACGGAGAGCATTTCGTGTTGGACGCCCTGATTACAAGGTCTTAGAGAGATTTTAGAGTCATCCGAATACGAGTGTTAGTTACGCCCAAGGATGACGAGGCTTGTGAAGTCACAGAGAAGTTAATTGAAAGAAGAACAATCTTTGGCCTGAACACATTTTTCTCTTGGCATTAAGGTCACGTTGCTATAGGTGCTATGAAAATAATGAATGGCTGAACCTGCTATTATTGTTATCGTTTTAGTTGTAGTTACACTTCACAGTCCTTTATAAATTATTAGAAAGGTGCATGTTTTGTTCCACTAACCTGCTTAACATTTTCAGCGATTTTTTTTATCGAGGTCAAGAAAACCATTAGGCCTTTTATGATGATCTGTAAAAGTAGCAGTGGTCATGAATAGGCTTAAATGAAATTGCCGTTTGTGAAAGTATTTGTCATTTATTTTTGTTATTGCGTCGAATATCTCTTTTAAACGTATTATGTAGGCCTGAGGCACGTTTACTTCTGTATTTACACACACACATACAATCTCAAACACACATATGTGTGTGTGTGTGTGTTGGCTAATATGGGCATAGTAAGGTTACGAGAGTAAAAGGAAGCCAGCAAGATGGAGTCACCAAGGCTTGATTTATATGGGTATTTGGGAATAAGTATGATGGATGATGGTAGTTGGAGGGAGAGGCAAGTTACAGAATAGGTGAAGCGAGAAAACAGCCGGGAGTGTGTACTAGATTAGGGGACCTGAAAAATGGCGGCCAGTTATGAGTGGATGAATGTTACGTTGAGCCAACTCTCATTTATGGAAACGTAGTGTGGATGTTGAATTCTAATGAAAAGAAAGAAAGGTTAAAGCTGCCGAGATGAACTGTCTGCATTATATAAGTGGCATAAAACGAATGAAATGTGGTGCTACATTGCAGAATCGGTAAAAATGGAGAGTTGGTGAGTTGAGATGGTATAGCCATTTGAAAAGATTAATGGACTGTAAGTTGGTGAAAAAGAGTATATATTTCGAAGGTGCTTGTTTATAAGGGAATTTAAAGGTAGTATCATTAGTGAAAATACTTATACTTCATTATATAGCACAGGTGCCTCATATGGGGTGATGTATGGGTTACCTAAAATTCATAAAGAAGGTATACCAATGAGGCCTATTCTCACCTCCTATACCACTTCTAATTACAAAATTGCCAAATTTCTTGTGCCTCTCCTAGCACCTTTAACTACCAATATCTATAGTTGTAAGAATGCAGAACATTTTGTTTTAAAGAAAAAATCTTGCCCCAGGATTCAGACTTATTTATGGTTAGCATGGATGTGGAGTCTCTTTTTACTAATGTACCGGTAGAAGAAACCATTGATAATATTGTTAGCCGTATTTTTACTGACCCAGATGCCACTTTTAATAATTTTAAACCTTACGGATTTTAGAAAGTTGCTCGAGCTCGCTGTGCAGGACAAAGCCTTTGTTTTTAATGGCAAAGCCTACATTCAGGTTGATGGTATGGCGATGGGATCCCCTTTGGGTCCCACCTTTGCAAACATTTTTATGTGCTCCCTGGAGGAACGCATACTGGACAACTGTCCTTTGGCCTACCATCCATTATTTTATAATAGGTATGTGGATGATACCTTCTTATTGTTCAGAGATAAAGATCAGGCTGACAAATTTCTTCATTATGCAAATAAAATACATCCTAACATTAATTTCACAATTGAATATGAAAAGGAAAATAAACTGTCATTTTTGGATGTAACCGTTTTTAGATATGATGATCATTTTAACACCACGGTTTTTAGAAAGGAAACGTTTACCGGCCTGGGATCAAATTTTTATAGCAACTGCTTTTATAATTTTAAACTAAACTCCATGTCTACCCTCTTTCACAGGGCTTTCAACATAACGTCTAACTGGAATCATTTTCACAATGAAATAACCTATCTCCACCAATTTTTCACTGACAATTGTTTTCCATCGAAACTTTTTTATAACACCTGTACAAATTCTTGAACAATATCTTCCATCCTAAAATTAAAATACCAACAGTGCAAAATTACGATTGTTTGCAAGTGTCCCATTTATCCATAACAAAAATTTCTACCATGAATTGAAACTGTTAATAGAAAGTTTTTTTCCTGCAATCGAATTAAAACTAATACCTTGCAACCCAATGAATATCAGATCTCTGTTTAAACACAAGGAGAAACTCAGTCCACTGATGACCTCAGGAGTCGTATATCTATTTAATTGCCCTAGATGTAATCTAGGGAAGTACGTCGGCTCCACACGGAGGTTACTCAAAGTGAGATTAGACTCTCATCGCGGCGTTAGTTATAGAACAGGTGCCAAATTAACAAATCCTGAGTTTTCATGTATACGCGAGCACACAAAGAAATGTAAACATGACATGAATTACAAAGATTTTAAAATTATATGCCAATCCCCTAACGAACAGCATTTAGCTATTTTAGAATCACTTTTCATTAAACAACTCGTTCCGCAGTTAAACACCCAGTCTTCCTCAACACCTCTGTATCTCTCGTGAGTTCAAGTCGAAGCTGACCCGG
This sequence comes from Macrobrachium nipponense, assembly GCF_015104395.2. Classification (NCBI taxonomy): domain Eukaryota; kingdom Metazoa; phylum Arthropoda; class Malacostraca; order Decapoda; family Palaemonidae; genus Macrobrachium; species Macrobrachium nipponense. Next base: position 36,992,864 of record NC_087215.1, read on the forward strand.
CCTGAATTGTCACTCGGTCTGTGCTTTCAGCACCTTATGGTATTGACTCCTCCCTACTCTTGTAACTTGCTTTTTATATTTGTTAACTTTTTAAGCTTTAATATGTATCCCGAGTTTGTGATTTAACTTTTGGTTTATCTCTCTTTTAGCTTGATAATGGGACTTTTATGTCTTGAAACGTCGCGACAATAAAGTACAAATAATGGGAATAAAGGATTGTCCTTCACCTTGCATCGACTGATGTCTACTGGTTGATAGAACCGCCTTCAATTTTCACTATATATATATAATATATATATATAATATATATATATATATATAATGTATATATCATATATATATTATATATATATAATATATATATATTATATAAATATATATATATAATATATATATTATATATAATATATATAATTTATATCTATATATATATATATATATATATATATATATAACATTATTATATATAATGATATTAAATATATATATATAATATATACTTTTTTTTCAGGGCCCACTAATCTAGCATACACAACCCCGGCTGTTGTCTCGCTTCACCTATTCTGTAATTTGCCTCTCTCTCTCTCCATCATACTTATTCCCAAATACCCATATAAATCAAGCCTTGGTGACTCCATCCTACTGGCTTCCCTTTACCCTCGTATCCTTACTATGCCCATATTAGCCAACATACAAATACAAACACAAACGTACACGCACGCGCGCACACATATATTTAGTGTTTTCGTGTGTAAATGTACATTGTATGTTGGTATGTATATATATGAAGATATATACATATATATATATATATATATATATATATATATTATATATATATATATATATATATATATATATATATATATATATATATATATATATATATTATATACACACACACACACAGAGAGAGAGAGAGAGAGAGAGAGAGAGAGAGAGAGAGATTCATCGTTTAGTCATTTTCCGCCCAAAAAATTCTGGCTCCTAAGACAAGCCCTGCTGAGGTCAACCTAATCAGTGGTGAATGCCCTCAGAAGAAATCTTCGATAAAAGAACCCTCTTTCTACCTTGTATCAGTTACCTCATTCTTGCTGCCTGGAAATGCTGGAACCATCGTGGTGGCACTTTTAGAATTCCATCAGTCATGGGCTTTCTGAGTTCTTCTGGGTTCCTCTTCCAAATGTTATTCCAAACTCCCTACAACATTTGTCTCTTCACTTATTCTGTGACTAACCTCTTCTCGCATCCCCCCACCATTCTTTAAATTTATTTTTTGTATACCTTTTCCTGTGCACGTACAGCGATTGAAACTTCTCTGACTTCTTACATCACTCCATCGATAAAGTTGCCGAAAAATCATGGAAATAAATACCCTTTAATTTTGACATAATTATACTGCAAACTATCTACATAACGTAACACATGCTTCAGTTTCATCATAAATGTTATTTTTTACTTCCAATAAATGGTATCTATTTATATAAATTATCATCAAATATATATGTGTGTGTGTGTGTGTAAGTATGTATTAGTATGGAAGTGAAGTTTAAGGAAAAACGTTGAAGCTGTTGTGATGAAATGCTCGTACAGTGTCTGATGCCCGAAAAGAACTAAAGGATGAGAAGTAATGAAATATTCATGTGCTAAAAATCTTTGAGCTGATGAAATCATGAATGGTGTTTTGAAATGGAGGAGGACAAGTTATGTCCATAATGTGTAACTTGGGACTGATAGGAAGAAAGGCAGGAGAAAGACCGACGAATTGCTGGATGATAGGTGGAGTGGAAAATAACTTAGAATATCATAATATCCAGGAAGTGCAAGAGTGCATGGAGGATAGGCTAGAATGGTGGAGTACGTGAGGGAGTGGCATACTGCTGTTGAACTTTCAGCTTAGGTTTATGAAGGAGCTAATGTCCAGAAGGTTCATCTATGAGTAAGCAAATAAATTATGAACGTGGTAGTGACCATTGTCCTGTTTTTATTCCGGACTCGCCTGTTAAAGGAAACGGCTGAGACATGAGGATTTTCCTGCAATTATTAGGGGAATGATGCGGAGGATACTATCATTTTAGCAACACTGCTTTTTGGAATAGAAGTAATACTGTAGGTGATTATGATAAGCTGTAGAAGAACGTTCGTATGCTGAGTACTGTTACGCCTAAGTCTGTCGTTATAACAGATTTAATCTGAATATAACCGGGCTTCTGAATTATAAGTGATGTTTAGCGCATGCATGGTATATAAAGTACGTTTACTCATCGTTTACAGAAATAACCTACCTCTCTTTTGTTACATTTCAGGTATGTATCGGGGATGACGGAGACATACAAGAAACCAAACTCCAGTTTTCTGGGGTAAGTCGGTCGAGGGTTTTAAACCTTCTCTTTACTAGACTATGATGTTAAGTGTAGAGCCATTGCAACTATCATATTTAAGCCTTCAACGAAGTTCAAAATGTCTAATATGATAGTTATCTCATCGCGGAAAATAAAAAGGATATTAATGTTAACACTTATCGAGATTGTAATATGATGAGGAATCCAAATAGTTAGAACGATAGAATACATTGGAAGATTCACGTCAACGGTAAGGCGAGAGAGGTTAAAAAAGCTGGCTAGAAACGACGATGAACTCTCAAGAGGGGGAAAAAAAAGTTAATGGCCAAACCCTTTTAAAAACTGGTGCAATGTTGATTATAGGGCTTCTCTAATAACATTTTGTTCTTGTGAAGTATTTTTATGTATATATATATATATATATATATATATATATATATATATACATGTATATGTATATTATATATATTTGTATATATATATATATATATATATATTTATATATATATATATATATATATATACGCACATACATACACTTGTTTAATTATTCTTATTAACAAGTCATGGTCAGTGTTCTAAATGATTTTTAAACTACCACAAGCTTTCAGCTATAGCTTAGTTTTATTTTTGGAGGTCATCACTCAAGTTAATCCTGAGTTACAGAACGGAGACGCGTTGATGAAATATTGTTATTAGATCGTCAGCAAAATTAATATAATAGATAGTGATACTAAGATGATAATTTTGGATATTGAGCACGATAATAAGGTACTTGAAAATATATGAATAGGTGTTGTATGTACTTTACTATCTCAATACATCGTTTAGGCATAAGCAAGACTGAAGTTTCTGTGATACCGAATGCGAATATTTATCGTTTCTTCTAAAAAGCCAGTTCATATCCTGTCGGAGCAGCTGTGTATGAGTCATTTGCAGCTTTGTTTAAGCAAACGAGAGAAGTGAGGTTTACTAAACCATCACCCGTGGGGGTTACCGCCGTCAGTGCACCTCATTCGGTGCAATGTAGGCATTACTTAAGGTTCTTTGCAGCGTCCCTTCGCCCCCTAGCTTCATCTACTGTCATTCCTTTTACTGTACCTCCGTTCATATTCTCTTTCTTCCATCTTACTGTCCTACCTCTCCTAACAATTGTTTCATAGTGCAACTGCGAGATTTTCCTCCTGTATCACCTTTACAACCTTTTAATGTCAATGTCTTAGTTGCCCCAATGCTTGGCATAAAGCCAAATATCTATATAAATAAAAAAATCAAATTTACTAAACCATCAAACATTTCTACAGGATCATCTGAACCACTCTTGTGACACTCATCAACTGAATATATTATAAATCAACATTATTATCAAGAAGTATAAAATTTTGTTAGATAATGCAAATCTTTTTCTTTGACGGTTTCATCGATCTCTAGCTTATATTTTCAAACTAAAAGAACAACAAGGACCCTCATGAGTACTAGTGTAAAATGAACGGTATAAAGCATAGGAAAGTGAAGCACTGTTGTTTGAACACGTAATCACACAGGGACTTAATAGTTATGCGCTATGAGAATAAAAGTATCCAGACTTTTTCATGATAAGTACCGTTTCCATGATCGAAATTGCTACGTACCTAAGTGCCCTAAATACTCTTCCCTTATGGTATATAGTTAATTAAGTGTTCTCGGCGTTATTCCTTATAGGTATTCAGATAATTATAACTTAGTTTGTTGTTGTGTACATAGGCTGAAAGAGCCAAAACCACCATCAACTCCCCCTGGGCGTCAAAGAGACGTTTACTGACATAAACGAGGGTCTGCGATCGTGGCTTCGGGCGATGCATCGTGTGTGGTGAAGACTCGATTCTCTTACAGGTGGGAGTTTTTTACGCCTTCGGTTTTTCGTTTCTTTTTAATACCTCTTTTTTTATACATATACTTCCAGTCTTTAGTCTGGTTTCGTTTATGCTGTAATCATTTTGATGTCATATGAGAGCTCTTTGTTTTGAGGTCCAAACTTTCATATTGGGCAGTGGGTTCATGTGAGGCAATGGATTTGTCTCATTTTGACCTATATTTCAGACTAATTGTTACATGCTGGGTGAGTTTGCGGGCACTCAGACACTTTTTACTCGCTGCCAATACGAGTAAGAGGCCGTTCCGGCACGAGGCCAATAACAACAAGACTCAAGTACTCACGAATTTTCGTGAAATTTCTTTTGGCTCGCCATGGCCACGTCTTCTGACCTCTCACTCTCACTGATAGAACTAAGTGTTTGCAAAACACCAACCTGCACTTCATTCGGTAGGTATAGATAGTTCAGTGACCTCGTATACGTTGTGACATACATAACGGTATATTTTCAAATTGCTTTGGTATCAACGTTTGGTTGATTTTTATAATCTTTTTTTTTTACTATTAGTTAATTCTACATCATATATTTGTTGTATACAGTTCGTTGTTAGCCGCCATGCTCGCCACTCCTTCCAAGAAATTTTCATATTACTGTCTTAATAGCACCAGTATATCTTGTATTCATGCAAGATAGGTAATTGTAAAGCATAAATTTCGCTAGATTGTTCATACTTTTTGTGTGTGTGTGTGTGTGTGTGTGTGTGTGTGTGTTGTGTTTGTTCTTTATAATTAAAGGGGAAGAGAAACAGTGAGTGGTGCCGTTTTGTTTTTCTTCTTGCAGGAAGCATGAAATACGATGTTTGATTAAAAATGTTATTACTGTAATTATTACAATTCTAAAGGCAATTAACGTCGTATTTAATGCTGCAAAGACCCCTTTCCCCACGAATTTTTTTAATGACTTTTGCAGTAACACAGTAAGTGCATTATAACAGATATATTTCATTCTCCTCCTGAATGAGTTGACTTTGGGATCAGCCGGGGAGAGGGTTTGCTCCATCCATAAATATCATGCATGCTGAATCTGTAAACGTATATTTAAACCGTCATGTTGATACTGAATGCTTTGTTATTAACAATGTGATTTTAATTGCATTGCGATGAGTCTGCGAAATTTAGACTTGCAAAAATGTGTTTTTGGCAGCGGCCGAGTCAAGCACGGGCACTGCGCAAAAAGGTTGTTGGTGGGCTTTGTAAGTAATGACGAACAAACATGAAAAATAGATACTGGTAAAATGAAGTGGGCATACAGAGGAAGAAGGAGAGTTCGATATCTTAGAGCGAAGGGTGTTTTCAGAGTGATGGACCCTCGATTTCCCGATTTCATTGCGATGCTTTGGCTTTGCGAGGATTGACCAGGATTGACCAGGCAGAGACAGACAGGGGATGCGACAGGCTGTCGAGATCTCAAAAGCAGTATAAGCAGTATCCCGAGTAATGTCCCAAGAGCAAGCAGAGAGCCTTACTCACGATGGCTTGGGATGCACTCGAGTCGGAAGTAGATTTGAATTCGATTATTTCAAGAACGTTTTGTAGCGAACCCTTTGCCCTTAGGATGAGAACTGTGTTTCTCACGTGATCAGAATTAAATCGAAAGTAGCCTCTCATCGGAGAAATACTTGTATGCATGTATAAACATACATACATACATTTTTCTGTAAAAGATTTTATTATCGGCGAGACGATTCTGTTACACAGGGCTGTTTACATCTACAACTCGAATTTGAACCTTCAATTTTTTAGCAAAGTATAATGTACAGCGTACTGATAATACAATGTTACGCCTCCCGTAGCTGCTTTCCGTTTTAGCTAGAGTACGTTAAGCGAACGAAATGCTGCCCAAATGGACCCTGTAACCAGGCGTTAGCATCTGTCAGAAAAGAGAGCGCGAGATACATCGTTGGCTCCAACTTTCTTCCCCAGACAGTTTTAACGGGGAAACTTTTTAATAACGTTTTATGATTGATTGATTGGATATTGGCGTCGCTATCCAGTCTTTCGTTTCCGTCCTCTCTCCTCTCGCACCGATTCTGTCTACCATCTATAGTGTTAGCTTCAGGGAATTTTGGAAATAACCTTCGGACCAAGGGGACAGAACGCTCCCGCAATGGCCTCGTCTATATCTGTTATATTTGCAGATGGTGACAAGAATCCGTTCCATTACTTGAGATGAATTCAAATAATTTTGACACCATGCAAATTCTTACCCCTTAGATTAGATAATACAGCAGAAGGCGCAACATTGCACACTACTCCACGAATACACACCCAAAACAACTCTTGGCATATACGCTTCAAGCTAACTTATCTCGCATGCAATCATTTTCACGAACAAACACATACATACGGTTGAGACGTCGGGAGAAACACGCACAAACACCCACGTACAACCGCAGATGGCATTCACTTGTCATATTTCGTTCTATAATTGGAATGATTTTGTTAACGAACCGATGATTGACGTGCAAGACCTGGAACCTATCACACCATTAATTATCAAGTAACTTTCTTTTTGGGGCTTCAGGCATGGCGACATCTTGAAGGAAAGGTAGTCGTTCCGGATGTTGAATTTACATATATGTATATATATATATATATATATATATATATATATATATATATATATATATATATATATATACATACATACATACATACATACACACGTCATGCCAGCAACTGTTTTGGGATGAATTTGTTGGCTTATTGTTTCACTGTTGAACCTTGGTGACTACTTGAACTGAAGGTTCCATTCCCTCACTCACATATATGTATGTGCATACATACATATATGTGAGTGAGGGTGTATGTTCATACCTGCAGTGCATACATACATACATGTGCACTCGTCTGTAAGTTAGAACCCAAATGGGGATAGCTAAAACAAAACCAACCCATAGTCTCTGCCATATTCAATCTTTAATGGGTGAATTGTTGGGGAACCCTGTTTAGGTCCGAGGCTCAACTTAGATCTTCTGAAAATGCCATTTTCATGATAATTTGGGCCAAGATTGTAGGAGATCGAGGCTCTCTCTGGTGTTATACAGCGAGGAAGATAGGCCCACCACCCATTAAAGCTACGAACTTTTGCCCTAACAAAGCCCAACACAAGAGGAGGATTTTTTACGACCACGAAGTTGAAACAGACGTAAAGAAAAACCAGACGTCTTTGACAAAATGATCTTATCTTCAAGATAAGATGGAACGCATCCAGATTTGTCAGAATCCTACTGATCCCTAAGAAAACGTAAAAAATTCTATCAACCTATCAACAAAGAAATTTGCACGCGCGAATGTCTCAGTTTGACCAGTGACTGCTACCCAGGATACTCGTATGGGATTGGTGGTGAAACAAACGAACTGGCAACCGCATTTGACTGTCATTTCCCAATTTCAGGCAGTTCATTTCCTAGTTGAGAAACTAAATCAACTGATTTTGCATCATTCACGCCTGGAAAATAAAATGGTAACTCTTCCAGTGAATTCCTGTAGATTCTGTGAGGACCCCATTCAAGTAGGAAGCCATTTTAATCACCTGCCTGGATGTAGTATCTTTTCATTAATTAATATTTCAAAATCATCCTATTCATTAAAAAGATATATATTTAAACGTCACATGACACTCACTTGATAAACATCCTCTGTGGAGCTCTATATGAAACCCTCTGGAACATTAAGGAACCGCTCTTGTATCTGCTCAAAAGATTAGAATAGGGTTTAGAGTTTAGGCCAAAGGTCAAGCGCTGGGACCTGTGAGGCCATTCAGCACTGAAACGGAAATTCACTGTAGAAAGGTTTGAATGGTGTAATAGGAGGAAAACCTCGTAGTTGCTCCATGAATCAATTGTTGGGAGAGAGTGGAAAGTAAGATGAAAGAAAGAGAGAATGAACGGAAGTACAAGAAAAGGAATAAAAGGGGTTGCAGTTATGGCCCGAACTGAAACTGCAAAAAACTTTAAGTAATGCCTACAGTGCACCACATGAGGTGCACTGACGGAACTAACCCCTTACGAGGGTATCTGCTCGAAATGCTTAAGTACCAGCAACTAGACCGGGTAGCTACCTCTTATGATCTGCCCTTTGCGCATTTTTTAGAGGGGAAAAAATAAGAGTCCATGACAATTTTATTTACTGTGCTGTATAGCGGATGAGATGTGTGAGAGTGAAGATAATTCGTGAACATCAGGAGGTAAGATGACAAGTAATGGAAGTCCTGAATACAAATTACTCAGAAGAGTCCACTGACGGTCGTCGCCCTTTCTCAAACGTTAGTGTCAGGGTGTGCAGAGAAGAATTCAAGATATCCAGGCATGTGAAAGCCTGCAAGAATGACTAATGTTTAAACAGGAGTGAAAGGCCCAACTTTGTCTATTGACCATTTCAAGCCCTGCGATGCATAGGTTTTCTTAAATATCTTTTTAAATAATAATTGTATCTTCCTGAAAATTCGACACATGTTTTACACCTTCCGCTAATATATGGCAATATAATTAAGTACCCCAAATTAATGATTAAGGCACCTTACTTAGAAAATTTTCAATTTCCTCAGTATTAGTTGTAAATATACGAACACCTGTCGTTGGCTTAGCCAAAGAGTTAGGAAAGAAGCCCCGCCCACTCCTCTCTTTCTTACTCTGTCTGTTACTTATGAATGGAATAGTGTACTACTATATGTTTTTTTTTACGCTTTAAAATGTACACAAACTACCATTTATTACTGATGACTTTTCATAGCCATTTGTATGTTTTTATTTATCATGTACCTTTCTTATCTATTTCCATGAGAATGGTGTGGTAGTGGCAACTTTAGATTATTATTGGATATATAAATATGGAAGGAAAAAAACAGATCATAGTTTATTTAAAAGTAAGATCACTATATACATTATTTTATTATATATTTCCAATAAAGTATGTACATTAAATACAGAAATTTTACAGATTTTGAAGTAAATTTTTGCAGTAATCATGAAAACAGCATAGACAAACAAAATAAAAAACTGGTGGATAAATATATCAAAACTTATTAATTACAGGACTATATATACACACGTACAAGGATATTTCAGCTCACTCCCCATCACTGTCTAAAAACAGATCGTTCTCGTCATCACTGGCGACGTTGACAACGATTGGATCTATGCAATCCCGGACGTTGCCAGCAAGCCAGTATTCGTTCTAGAAAGCTTGACTTCGTTGGACAGCTCCTTCCTACATCTGTTTAGTGACAGCAAGCCTTGCTTCCTCCAATCTGGCCTTTAGGTCTGCCCTGGTGAAATGCCGTAACGATGAACGTACATTTAGCTTCATATGCGCCCATACCTACTCGATGGCATTGAGTTCAGCATGGGCGGGTGGAAGCCGGACGACAATATAAACACACTTGAACAGCTTGTAACTTCTGCCCCTCTAATTTCAGCGGGTATATTTTCCAGTATATATATACTCTAAATAAACCAAGAGGTCATAGTAATCTCCCAAAATAATGAAACAAACTTTATTGCATAAACTAATTTGGATCCATAAAACAATAATCCATAAAGTAATTTAAAAATGTTAAACACTATACGTCATAATCGTAGTACGGTACACTTTCATTCATATTTTGTTAACAGGGAGAGAAAGAAGTCTCAGTCAAATGCAAAGAAAATTGGAAATGTTTAAGAGTAAAGTGCCATTATTAATAATTTTAGATACTTAGTTATATTGCCATACATTAGCGGGAGGTCTAAAACATGTTGGGCCAAAATTTCAAGAAGATACAGTTGATATTTAAAAAGATATTTAAGAAAACCTACGCACCGCAGGCCTTGAAATGGTCAGTAGTTGCCAACCATTCGAAGATGCAGCAGCACAGTAAAAAATACATCAGCCATGAGTACAGTGATAGTGAGATAAAACATAACTAAATGAATGCTAATAAACGCGCATGAACGTCTGTGGTGGACATAAAGCTTCACATATAATCTTCTAAAATTGCATCCACCAAAACTGGAACAGAGTTGGATTCTTATTATACGAGAAAAAGAATATCCCAGCTTTAGCTTAAGAACCATCAGTGCATCAGCATGAAGATATCTCATCAATGTGACTTAATCATTTAGCAATTTACCCTCTGTCAGATAGACTGAATAAGTACCAAAGCCAAACGTAACAAACTCACATACCATCTACAAAATAATGCAATAAAGATTCAATAAGGCAACAATCATAACACTGACCTCCAGCACTAAGATTCTAGACCACAGAAGATACGCCTGTTGTTTGTCAGTTTTAGAAGCATCGTAAACTATTAACAAATAACCGTCAGTCAAATATTCAAATTATCAGCATACAAACCCTCTCGCCACAGAGAGTTCCCGCTACTCGGTGGTTGATCAATCAATCAATATTCACCGTCAGTGAATGAGCGCATGGTATGAACCTTCACTTGCATATAAATGGGGTCTCGTGTCTCTTCTTGTGGTCTTTTACAGTGACAAATGTATCAGAGATGATGGAATAGAGTTTTAGAAATCCGAAGTAAAGGTATATTTTGAAAATACAAACTTCGACAAAGCCAGTCCTAACTTTGCGTCTGTTTTATACAGTATAATAAGTTGTTCCTGGCGGTGATGCCTCGCTTGGAACACTTCCAGGAAGTCTTGTTCTTTCAGAGCCGAATCTGCTTCCTGATGTCAAAACGGTAGCCCTTTTGCTCGAGTTTTTTTTTTATCTTGAGGAATATTTTATATATGTATATATATATATATATATATATATATATATATATATATATATATGTACACATAGAATGCGCTTAGATGCTCGGTAGGAAATGTCCATATATGACTGTGTTTTGACTTGTACTGAGAAATTCAGATTTGCGTCCTTTCTGGATTATGCATGTCAAATATGAAGCTTTTAGTGTCAGGGTTACACTAACAATTGAAATATGGCCTTAACCTCGTTCACTCTTGCACATCGGCTACATTAGATTGGATTTTGCATTCCACTTATGAAGTGAACATCTCATGTTCTTCAGAATCTTTGGCCAAAGTTAAATTACTGTTGTCGTTGAACTCTTCATCATGACATTCAGCTTGGCTGCTAGCCTCATTCCGCGTATCGGCATCACTTACATGTGCATGTTAAATAGTTATTGTGTATTTTGCATAGGTCAAAATTTATGTTCAAAGCTAAATTACTATTTGACCTTTACTCTCTGAACATGACCTTTTCATTGGCTTCATGATGCAAATTGGCATTATTAATGGATTAGGCATGTCACGTGTGAAACCTTAATTTCATATAGTTCGAAAGTTATAGCCATAGAATAAATTCCTATTTGACTCGTTGCCTCTAAATTTGACCTTAACCTCAACCTCGTGCTGCATATCACTTCATTATCAGATTATTTATCCCAGATACAAATTTTCTGTCCCTTACAGTTCAGAAATCATGGTCCAGGTTAAATTCATGTTTGACGTTTGACCGCTATGAAAGATCTTGACTTTGGTCCTAACTTCTTCTGCACATCATTCCGTTGGTGGATTATTTATACCAAATACAGTCTACATCCCACATAGTTCAAAAGTTTTTTTTAGCACTGACCTATTTTCTTTACGAGTTCGACCTTGATCTCACTTTGCAAATTATAATCATTAAATTGTAATGTATGCCAGATATGCAGTAAATGCATAGTGTACGTCAAGCGTCCACATTCCTTCATAATCTTTCACAGCAAAGTAGCACTTTGGCCTCACCATGATTCATTGCAAACTAATCTTCGTGGAAAACTGCCAAAATAGGTTAGTGTACAGATCGTTAAGTTCTGCAACTGGAGAAGAGACAACGAACGTACACAAACAAACTGTCGTATATATATAAATATATATAATAATAATAATAATAATAACTAATATAATCTATAATAATATAATATATATAATATATATAGATATAATAATAATAATAATAATATATAATATTATTATATATAATATATAATATAATATATATATATAATTATGTGTGCATGTATGAATAATAATCTCTGATTTCTGAATATCATTCTAAACAACCCTGATATCTGAAATATGAAATGTGTGCAGAAACGTTGTTTTTCCAGTCGTAATTTAGGTGCACATCCAGTAAGGTGGTCAATGCTACCCATTGCGTTACCAAGAAAGATAAAGATTGATATCAATTCATATGTGCACTTATCTTTCCAAATTCAGATACATTTTACTGAAGCGCAAATAAACCTAACCTCGCGTTAGCTATGTAATAAATTAGCAAACGTTTGTCCTTTGAGGCTTATAAATATAATATTTATACGTCGCATTTACAAGACGTTCATATTTCGATAACCACATTGACGTCATAATTCCTTAATATCCTTATATTATGTAGGTGTATTTCCCGTGAAAGCAAAAAAAAATAAAAAAACTCAGAAAAGCCGTGGTAGCTGAGTGGTATATCCTGGAATCCTTGGTTTTATGTCTCTAAGTTCAAGCGCTGCTCACGACTGATGGAGTTTCGCTGCAGGAGATAAATGTGGAGCAAAAAGGGATGAATCGGTGAGATATATAGCGATATGACAGAATTGATGATAAGGTGAAAAATGTTATCAAAACGGTTGGTTGCTCAGAGCGAGAGAGAATGGCGAACGAAAAGTCTGAGAAAAGGATTGAAATTCATAATTTTTGGTAGGAATGTTCATAGGGAGACAGAAATTTGTGGTTAGATGCAGAGAAGATGAGTTTGAAGAAGTGTCTGATAAAGACGATTGCCGCAATGAGCGCAGTCGGGAAGATCCTTACCTGATGTGCCATCTTCCTTTATTGGTATGTGAAGCAGCTAATATTATATATATATATATATATATATATATATATATATATATATATAATATATATATATGCATGTATATGCTTATGTGCCACATACACTTTGAAATGCAATGAGCAATTTCAACCAAATTTGATATAAATATGATTTACCATTTAGTGACATATAGGCATTATTTACCATCTGTAAAAGAATACTGTGGAGGGAAGACATCACTGGCACCAAAAGGGGTTAGTGAATGAAGGAGGTTGGAAATGGGCGAAACATAAAAATAACTGAAAACGACAGATGTTAGTGCCTAATCCATAGTTTTCTAGGTTGCTGAGAAGAACAGTGACACTCCCAATGCCCTTCAAGTCAAAGTTCAGCCCTGATATTAAGGGTTGGTGGAAAGGTGGTGATATGTAAAATTAACCGTAAACAACAGATATTAGTGTCTGATCTATAGTTTTCAAGGTTGCTGAGATGAATAGTCCAAGTTCAGCCGTGATAAGAAGGGGGGTGGAGAATGGGTGGGAAGGGGGTGACATGTAAAAATAACTGAAAATGACAGAAATTAGTGTTCAATCCATAGTTTTCAAGGCTGCTGAGATGAATAGTGACACTCCCATTGGCCTTCAAGTCCAAGTTCAGCTCCAATAGAAAGGGGGGTGAGAAGGGGTGGGAAAGGGATGACGTAAAAATGGCCAAAAATGACAGATATTAGTGTCTATCCATAGTTTTTGAGGTTGCTCAGATGAATAGTGACATCCCCAATGCCCTTTTAGGTCCAAGTGATGAAATATAAAATATCAAAAATGCTTGGCACTGTAACTGAAGCAACTATCTTAATAGGAAAGGGATAGGAAGTGAGAGAAAGAGTAGAGGGGTGTTTGGGATGAGAGAGGGAGAGAGTTTATTGGTTGTCATTTCAGAGTTTTCCCGGGCAGTCCGAGGTTGGTCGGCTGATATATATAATATATATATATATATATATATATATATATATATATATATATATATATATTATAGCATTTCAGAGGGTTTCGTGATACATCTTAGTAGACATCAAGTTTATTAAGAAACGTTTCGCACACAGAAAGCACGGTGCATCATTAGTCTGTAGAAATAAAAACAATTACATTATAAAAGGAACTCACAATAAATATTAAAAATATTACATCATTAAAATACCGTAAAAGATTAAAGTTAAAGATTTTAAAAACAAGGCAAAAGAACCAAGAGAGAGAGAACTAAGAACGCCAACCATCCATGGTAAGAGACACAAGGAATGGCAAACTTTGGCGTTCCAAACAAAACGACAGCTATGCCAGATACAAAGGTGAAGCCGTAGAGTTACTATTTAATGAAGGAACCAGCCTTTTAATGAGTAAGGACTCTAAGGTAGTTAAGTGCTCTGGGTCCCTCGTATAACCAATAATGGAGAAGTGCTGTTTCAAGACTTCTATTTTACATATTGCTGCATGATTTTTAATATTTGAGAATTCTGGTTGCTTAATTCTCTGACCTGTACGAAAACTGTAACCCATGTGACTGCAATATCTCACCTGCAGTAACCTACGTGTTGATCCAACGTAAGAGCCCGGACATCCAGGCCATGTGAATTTGTAAACAACGTTCGATCTCATGAAGGCCTGCAGGCGATCTTTAAAGTTAAAAAATGAACCTATTCTGCATGGATTGTTAGAAATAAGTTTGAGTTGAAGGCATGGAATTTCCTGTTCTATGATTTGCGTGAGTCTGCGTGAGAACTTGGTATCAAAAACATATGGGATGGATGCAAAAACCAGCTTTTTAGGATAAGAATTTCTCTGAAAAAAGTTTAATAAAAATTCTATTTCATTATGAAAAATGGACCAGTTAGAAGAGTATTTCAATGCTCTATGCACTAGGGTGTAAATAGTGTTTAATTTAAAAGTTTTTTGACAAGAACTGTAATAGTTGTTGGCTAGTCCTGTATATATCTTTTTTCTATAAACTGCTGTGGAGAATTCAGAGTTAATTCTTGTAACATTAACATCTAAGAATGGTAAACTGTCATTGCTCTCCGTTTCCATCGTGAACTGAATATTTGAGTGTCGTTCATTAATGTATTGTAAAAACTGTGCACATTGCCATGGATATTTAAAAAGAGCAAAAGTGTCATCCACATATCTTCTATAATAAGCTGGTTTAACAGAAGAGTCACATTGATCTAAAAATTTTGTTTCCAAGTCCGACATAAAAAAGTTAGCAAATATAGGACCTAAAGGTGATCCCATGGCAACTCCATCGACCTGCGAATAGAGTTGCTGGTTAAAAACAAACATAGAATCTTGCACAGCAAGTTCCAGAAATTGTTTAAAAGTAGACCTATTAAAACCGTAAAACAGAGTGTCGTTATTGACAAAAATCTTATTTAAAATGATATCTATAGTTTCATTCAATGGCACATTAGTAAAAAGAGATTCGACGTCAAAGCTAACCATAAAATATTCACCATCTTGGTTGACAATTTGTTGTTGAAATTCGTATCCATTCTTTAAAGTATATTCGTTTAAACTAAAATCAGAGAGCAGGCTGGCTAAAAATTTAGAAATAGAGAAGGATGGGCTATTATATGAGGCCATAATGGGTCTAACAGGAGTATTAGGTTTATGAATTTTTGGTAAACCGTAAAGGATGCTAAAGGAGGAACCAGTAACAAATAGTTTTTGATAAGTAGTATCATTTATGATGTTGTCTTTTTTTATTTTTCTTAGAAATCTATTAATTCTGTCCTCTCTTTTATATATATCGAGAAAGTTAGGTTCACCATGAGATTGAAATTTTGTAGTGTCAGATAAAATGTTTTGCATTTTTTCAATATAATCATTTTTGTTAAGATTAACTACGCCTTTACCCTTATCAGGTTTGCAGATAACTATGTCTTCACGTTTTTTCAGGTTCAAGAGTATATTTAAGTCATTTTTTCTAAAGAAGGGTGTCCAAGTTGTTTTTTGATTAGCATATGTTTTCTGTATCAATGCTGACATTTTCTGTTGCAAATTACCCATATTCTTAACAACATCAAGTTTAACAAGTCTTTGAAACAGCACTTCAAATGGTAGAAAAAATCTGGCATAGTTCGGTCTGTAGGAAGGTAGGCAGAAATCTAAACCAAAAGATAGCAGGAACTCCTCCCTCTTAGATAAAACGTAATCAGACATATTAAAAATACAATAATTTCTTTGGTAAAAATCAGGAATGATAACACCGAGGTACTGAAGTTTCTTTTGATGTCGTATACATACAGATGAAACAAAATCATTAATAAATTTACCAAAGGCTCTTCACGCTTTTTCAGATACTTAAAATTATATATCATAAATGATAACTATTATAATCAAACGATCGTTAAACCCAATATCTCCTTCGCTTTAACGGCTCTTAAACATAGCTCTGGTGGATTATCCTAGAATATGAGACTCCTGAAAAAAAAAAAAAAAAAAATCTTCAGTGGATGAATACCATGAAGCCAGGCATGTTGTAAGAATTTCTGGGAGCTTGGAGTAATGCTTAACACTTGACAAGGCAGCCAGAGGTTCGGGAGTTAGAGGAAGAACTGGTCATTTGGCGAATGCAAAAAGTCGTCCGTTGTCACGTTGATTGGTTTAAAGGCCAGACGGTGTGATGCGCAAGATCAAAGCAACTGTTGCCCATGAAATCAAGAATTCACGCTTTGGGTGATATACCACTTTTTGCAGATTTCCACTTTATTTTATGTTCAAGCGAACATGTTTCGTATTTTGGAAAACCGCGTTTCTTTCAGCCTGAGTTTCGTAACTAAACTATTATCATTTGTTTTTGTTTCATATATCCCAAGATATTTTTTTTTCTATTTCATTAGATAAAATTGCCATGGACTGTTCATTCTTTGTTAAAATATACAAAAATGTCCTTAGTTAATTTTTATGTAGCTTTGTTTGTTTGTATGGTTTGTTTGTATGGTATTTTTACGTTGCATGGAACCTGTGGTTATTCAGCAACGGGACCAACTGCTTTACGTGACTTCCGAACCACGTCGAGAGTGAACTTCTATCACCAGAAATACACATCTCTCACTCCTCAATGGAATGCTCGAGAATCGAGGTGTCACGCCAACACCATACCAACCACGCCACTGAGGCTCTTTTATGTAGCTTTGTTTGGACGGTGCCATATTATATGTATGTGTGTGCGTGTGTGTATATATGTATGTGTGTGTGTAAGAATATTGATTCAGGTATTTTTGATATGAAAGCAGAAGGGACGAGCCACGCAGATGCTCTTACGAAAGCAAGGAAGGGAAATAGGTGAGACCTGTCCACGAATAATCGAAGGCACATTGTCTTTATATACCTTAAAATATCCTGATTGTGTGGCTGAAGCAGTAAGGTCATGTTTGGGTGGCAAACATACCACCTGATCATTATTCATCTTCAGTGCTCATCAGCTGAAGATTGCCAAATTCATTGTTTGTGTATTATTTATAAAAAAAATCATTATCAAATTACTGTTTCCCTTCGGAGATGAAACATTGATAGTGGGATTCAGTGAATAACTTTGCTGTGCTGCATGACTTCAGGATGTGATGCCAGAAGTTGGACAGCAGGCTATAACTTTTGTTTTAAGTGCATTAGGATTCTCCGCTATGTAACCACCAAAAGAGCTCTGTTCTCCATACCTAACTGACCGTTTATGTTGTATTAATCTGTGGGGAAGTGATTTTCCTGTAAAACCGATGTGAGATTGGTCACAGTCAGCTATTTCTAACCATATAAATAACCATAACCACAGAATAAACTGGAATTTGTCACTCATAATTTATAGCAGCATATGTCGGTACAAAAGCCAGATGATAGAGTCAGCCTTGATTAAACAAATACAGGTAATTAGCATCTCAAAGGGCGCCTGGGGTTCAGATATCATAGATAAATTCTTCCTTCAACCAACGCTTAAGAAGATTAAAGAGTAATTATCAGTGGGGGTGACTTAGTAAAACGGCTACCTGTGGATGGATCTCTTGGTATAAATACCGCCTTTTCTGTAACTTTCCTCATTCATTGCCTACCTGAAGAGAGAGACAGCAGTCTCTGAAATATAGTACTTACTTTCTATATTTTGGTATTTTTATGGGCTCCTTTTATTAGATGGAATTCTGTTGTAACAGAACATTATATATATATATATATATATATATATATATATATATATATATATATATATATATATATATATATATATATATATAAAGCATATCTGCATCTGTCCGTTCATAGAAACAGGACGTGGTCTGTTCTGCTTAGGCAGCGACTTCGACATCGCGCCACCCAAGGAAGATGCGCCAGCGCTTCCGAAGCTGAGCTGTCTTGTCACTTAGGGACCACTGTTTCCATGGAGAATCAAATTGATGATCTCTACATTCTAAAAATGTCCCTGCCTATCGCGTCCACTCATTCAGAAAGAAAAAATACAAATCGCATTCACAACGGGGTCTTAATTATATTGTCAATTACTCCTTATTTCATATATATATTTGAGTGTTTTTCCAAGGTAAAGGAAATTTTATTGTAAGAGATTATTGCGGCGCAAATAGTTGGAGTATAAAAGGATCATCTGTAAAATGGAGACAAAACTTTTAAAAAACACCTTTTTCAAATTCTGCATTTATAGTTATCATAACAGAGATGGACTGATTTTCGATTACAAGGACAGAGCTTGAATTCGTCATGAATTGTACGACAGAGTCGAAATCAACTTATATTGGTCGATATGGCTGAGTAATAAGCACACGGTCAGACCCAAAAAGAATAGGTTCGTTCTGGGCCTGGGTAGACGTTCCATTCATAGCTCCATTTGGGCGTAAAGCGTTTCTTAGGTACTAAAGAGTTTTTCTCACTTAGTATTACTATATATATATATATATATATATATATATATATATATATATATATATATATATATATATATATATATATATATAATATCAACATACATACATACACTAGGTCAAAGTAGTGCCGATCCTCGTTAATGGGTCCATCTTAATTGGGATCAAGGATCAAATTCCACGGCATTTTGAACTATTATAATGTCCAGGGATTTGTGAAGTCGGAACAGTTGGTC
The DNA here is from genome assembly GCF_015104395.2 of Macrobrachium nipponense. Lineage (NCBI taxonomy): Eukaryota > Metazoa > Arthropoda > Malacostraca > Decapoda > Palaemonidae > Macrobrachium > Macrobrachium nipponense. The sequence continues at coordinate 37,012,076 of NC_087215.1, forward strand.
AGTGATTAGGTGTCAAAGAGTGGAAACAAGAGGGTGAAAGGTCACCCTAGGATAAGCCCTTGATTAAACGCCTCGTCCATTCCAAGGTGACTGGAGTGAAATAGAAGACAAAATTACCAATAATTTCGTTTCGTAAATTATTCATAGTAATTATTCTTTCTCTTTTTTCTTAATGCTTTTGAGTTTTTGTGACAAGTCATTCATGAAATATATCACTGACATTTCCTTTTTGCTTGAATTCCAGTAGACCTGTGATCGTTATTATTTGGAATAATCCTCAGTATCAGAACTCAATTGAAAGCATTCCTTATAAGGCCTGATGATTTTCCTGTTTGATTTTGCTAGTCTGAGCAATGGCAACAGACTTTCCCTTCTTCATATTCATGACATATTTTTTTATGGAAAGTTATCACAGACAAGCATTTGTGATGTATAAAGCTACCATTAAACAAATTAGGTAATTTATGGACTAACCTAAATTTTACTGCATCTAAACTCTTAGAGAGAGAGAGAGAGAGAGAGAGAAGAGAGAGAGAGAGAGAGGGCTTGAAAGTGGCTCATCTGTCGCATTTTCCCTTTCCAACATAATTAGAGGGTAGGCCCACCCATCTGGGGAAGCTGAGTAGGCCTATTCACGCATCTTAATAGCTACATGGTATAAAAAGATCTCTTTCGAAAATGACTTCTTGGATCAAAGACAAAGGAAGGGCGTGGAGGTATTGTCAGTCACTTTAACCTCTCTCTCTCTCTCTCTCTCTCTCTCTACACATTTCATTAATTGCCCATCAAGGATATCTGGTACTCATCAGAGCATAAAACTAAATCTGTACGCTTTTCTTGCTCTCATGATTTACTGTCATTCCCTTATCCTATAAAACTTAGATTCATAGACTTTGTTTTTTGTGTTTTTTGCAAACAATCAAACATACTGCAGCCTGAAATCAAACATACACTCATGAAATATACATGTGTATGTATATATATATATATATATATATATTATATATAATATATATATATATATATATGTTATATATATCTATATATATATATGCTGTGTGTGGTGTGTGTGTGTGTGTTTTCTGGTGCTTGAGCATGTAAAGTTTCGTATATCTATAAACCAACTTCTTTGCCTAGTAAATGCATTCGATATGAAGCTAAGAAAGTAATCCAGTCTAATCTTGTCTGTTAAAGGAAAGCAATTCAGTCGAGCATAAAATAGCTTGTCCTAAGAAAAATTATTTCCAGGAAATGGAGCAACCTCACTGGCTAGAAAGCTTCACTGAATTACATTTCTAACTAAGAAATTATTTTATTACATTTTGGACAAAGGAGCTGCAAATATTAGTAAGTGCGCTAAGCTACTGAAGCTGCTCCAAGCGTCTCTCTCTCTCTCTCTCTCTCTCTCTCTCTCTCTCTCTCTCTCTCTCTCTCTCTGTGACTTTACAAATGTAAGTTGGTATTTCGTAAGTTGTCCATTATCCGTGAGAATGAAAGTGTGCATGAATTTCAGCAGTGTCAGTGTAGTTTTCTTGACATTATTTTATTATTATTTTCCCTATAAAAATGGGTTCATTGTAATTTAGTTTTTGCGATTACTTACTATAAATTATTCCTATTTTATCTAGTTTCAAATTAGGAATTTTTGCAGTTTAAGTGTATATATAGTTTCTTCTATTTTTTTTTTCTTTTTATTTACTGCGTCTTTTTTCTGCTAAACTTCCATTTACTAACTTCGAAAGTCGATATGAGTTCTTCATCCTCTTTTTATCTTCAGTTGCTGCAACAAGCCAGTAAAAAGAAAAAAGTTATCTGTATTATAAATCAGTTCAACATTACGTTGTCGCAAATCAAAACGTCGAGAAGTTGCCTGTCAGTAAACCTTCAATTCCAAGTTTCCATGAACTATTTGAAAGCTTGCGATCTGCTTTCTTAACAGTAAAGCAAAAATTTACCAGTACAGGAAGTCTAAACGAGAGAGAGAGAGAGAGAGAGAGAGAGAGAGAGAGAGAGAGAGAGAGAGAGAGAGAGAGAGCAGGAATTTTTAGTAGCAGGAACTTGATTGAAGAAAAAAAAATTTAATAAATCATCTGAAGATTTCATTTCAAATACTATAGAAATTTCCCGAATTTTGACATTTTTATTTCATGCAGTCATTAGTGTTAAATCGTATATCGCTTTGGAATTGTAGACTAAAGGTCTTAGGTCATTAGTCCTACCTTATCCTGTGATCTTACCTTATCCTTAGGTCATTAGTCCTACCTTATCCTGTGGTCCTACCTTATCCTTAGGTCATCAGTCCTACCATATCCTGGGGTACCATATCTTTAGGTCATCAGTCCTAACGTATCCTGTGGTCCTACCTTATCCTTAGGTCATTAGTTCTACCTTATCCTGTGGTCCTACCTTATCTTTAGGTCATCAGTCCTACCTTATCCTTAGGTCATTAGTCCTACCTTATCCTTAGGTCATTAGTCCTACCTTATCCTGTGGTCCTACCTTATCCGTAGTTCATCAGTCCTACCTTATCCTGTGGTCCTACCTTGTCCCTAGGTCATCAGTCCTACCTTATCCTGTGGTCCTACCTTATCCGTAGGTCATCAGTCCTACCTTATCCGTAGGTCCTACCTTATCCGTAGGTCATCAGTCCTACCTTATCCTTATTTAGTGGCTGAAACCTCAGTAAGGTTATTAAAAGACTATTTGCGTATTTTGAGAGACAAGAATCGAACCTTGAAAATCTGCTGTTATGAATTTGAAGAAAAAAGAAACAAGAAGAAGGTGGTTGAAATGAGAAACGTCCCAAACCTCTGTTTTGAGACTTTCAAAGTCACTGAAGGTACTTTTGTCTTTTATTTGTCTGCCAGCTAAGCACCAAGCTCTCCAAACATCTATCTAGACAATTTCATGAATGCTGTGCCCTTGAACAGAAAAAAAAGATCTATAAGATGATAGAGTTTAACTAATTCTCGTTATTATTTGATCGATTATGTTTACGGTTCTCGCGTGCTTTGGTTGATCTATGGAAATGTAAGCCCAACGGCAAGAATTTCAAATAATAATAATTCTAAGAACGTGTATAACGAAAAAATTATAATCCGGTCGGTTGGGAGTCGTCGTCGCCTGTCCAAGGAAGTTATTCCAGTGTGCACTCATGCTTTATTTAACATGAGCTTTTATATAACCTTAAAATACTCTTAGTAGTATTTAGGTTTATTTTAATGCGACCATTTTTCAAAATTGATTCTTTTCAGGAACTTCAGGAATAGGTTTGTTCAGATTATGACAACGCTTTTCAGCTCCCCTACATCATCATCCAGTTTTATATAATGTTGCTTAGATTTTGTACTTCCACTTTAAAGTTGTGGGCACTGATGTTATTCTGAAATTATATATATATATATATATATATATATATATATATATATATATATATATATATATATATATATATATATATATATATATATATATATATATATATATATATACACACGTGAGTACGTCTGTTGCTGTAGTTATGACGATCATTCTCTTGTGTCAGAAACGAAAAATGTGGATTCCTCTTGCTTCAGGTGATGAAACTAAACGGAAAAGGAAATGCTGCAGTAATTATGAGCTGTTATTTAATGTGGAATGCAAATAGAGTTCTGTGATTGTATATATGTATTTATGCATAGCTTATGCATCGTGTGACTAAATTCATGAATTACAACACAGAGGTTCAGTCAGAGACTGGTAATACTAGACAGAAAAATTAGATAAAATATTTATTTCAAGAATGTCGTAGAAAAAATTTCATTTTTGGTTCACATCTTTTATGGATCTTTATTGTTAGGAATGGGAAGTTCTCAGATAAATACAAATGTTTTTTACCCTTATGAATTTGTAGTAAGTGATGATTCCAGGATATTTCAGTATTAATTTATGAAAGTCATACAGATTCATACCACGAATCTGTCAAAACAGACATGATAAACTGTATACAAACTTTAGTGTAAGAGTCTGGACGCGTCAGAGGAAGGTCCTTAAAAATACATGATATTAATTGTAAGAAATTTTTTACAAAAAAGAAATTCAATTCTTTGTTTAAAAAAATACGTGATACTAGAAAAGAAAAGGACGGTACGTGAGGAACGAAGTATTACAAGGAAATGGCAAGTAGATAAAGATATCATGGAAAGGCAACATTGGGAAAACAATAGGTTCTTCATAAATCGCCGTGACGAGGAGAACTCTCCGTAAGAGTTATACTTAAACGAAAATCAGCGGAAATAACGAAAGAAGCCTTGAAATATGGAGAAAATTCTCATACATTGTAAACCTTTAGCATGACGGCTGCCAGGGATTTCACGGTCAATTTAGCGATTTAAGAAATCTTATCGGGGAATTTTTTCCAAGTGGTGCGTGAGTATAACTCACCCGGTGATTGCAATTACAGGCATTACACTCGTGATGCCTTAGATTAAAGAGAGATATTCGAATGACTCGTCCGAGTCGTCTCCGAAGGAGAGTTGTGAATGGTATAACCCGTCTGTCTGTTCCGCGGCTCCTCTTCCCCGAAAAGAAAACGGACTCTTTGGATTCCTCGGTTCAAAGGCTATCGAAATTACGGCAGAACCTTTGCACAGAAAATAGGTTTTGACGTTGGTCCCCGCCCCGTCTTGCCTTATGTGCTCCGTCAACAGAATTTTATATCATTCCATTTTGAGCCGTTTTCCTTTTGTCTTGTCTTAAAGCTGGACAACTCGCCCATTGCCACGTGCGGCTGTAGGGAGTTACCAGTTTAAGATTTTTCTTCTGTGCTATAGTTTCTACGTTATGTTTTTATGAAATTATTACTATCGATTGAGTTGATGTTTTACAGTACTGGTAGTAGCAGTAGTAGATACTGACCTGGTGTTTTGAATACTGATAATATTACCACTGATCGATTCTGTTCCTATATATAAAATGACGAAAACACAACAAGCCTCAAATCATGTTTCATTAAAAGATCTTCCAGCCTCCCTAATGTCAGCTCCAAAACGCGAAAAGTATCTGAAATTTTTTTCTCCTTTTTAATGTCATGATATTCATCTTTCCTAATTAAGTTTCGATGGCATAGGTTTATGATGGAGGAAGGTTATAAATTACGATATGATATAATAAAATATCTAGTCCTATGGGCCAGCCCTAGGAGAGCTGTTAATCAGCTCAGTGGACTGGTTAAACTAAGAAATGCTTTACTTTGTGGTAAACATCTAGTTTCAGGCATATGGGACGGAAGCCAAGAAGAACAGATTTTACATAAGAATGTATAAAAAGGATTACAGCAATGCGTGATGCAAGAGGCGATCTTAAACAATGTTTAAAAAAATCCACTTTCGTAATCCAAAAGCTACACAGCAGAACTATAAGTGAAAATAAATTCTACCATTAACAGTTTACCTCAAAACGATCTGATATTGACTCCAGACCGGTTGTCAGTGAACACACATTCTTCATAGCAAAAACTCGCAACGATTGCTGTTATACAGACACCAAGACACATCAGGCGATGCCCCGCAACCATCGCTTCGAACAACTTCGCTAGTCTTGTCGGTGGTCCCAGGTAGTTCTTCCATTAACACCGGTCTGTGAGTAATTTGAATTGTACGGCAGTAAATAATAATAAAGCAATAATGACATTTTCCACAGACATCATCATATTCCCTCGTATTTCCTTACCAATCCAAGATTGAAACGGTGAGATTATTCAGTACAATGGTACAATAAAGTTAAAACTGACACTTTTTTTATACAAAACAGGCCTCGATCAGAAAAGATTTTATTATATCATATCGTAATTTATAACCTTCCTCCATCATAAACCTATGCCATCGAAACTTAATTAGGAAAGAACCAGTTGGTTACCTAGCAACGGGACCTACAGCTTATTGTGGGATACGAACCACATTATATCGGGATGGGAAGGGGATGATGTAAAAATAATGGAAAATGACATATATTAGTGTCAAATCCATAGTTTTTTGAGGCCGCCAAGATGAATAGCGACACTCCCAATGCCCTTCAAGTCCAAGTTCAGCTCCAAGAGGAAGGGGGTTGGGAATAGGTGGGAATACTTGTAAAAATGACAGTAAATTATAGATATTAGTGTCTAATCCATAGTTTTCGAGGTTGCTAACATGAATAGTGATGCTCCCAAAGCTCTTTAAATCTAAGTTTAGCCCCAATAGGAAGGGAGTCTGAGGAGGGGTAGGAAGGGAGTGACATGTAAAAATAATAAAAAATGACAGATGCAAGTGTCTAGTCCATAGTTTTTGAGGTGGCTGACACGAATGATGACGCACCTGATGCCCTTCAAGTCAAAGTTCAGCCTTAATATGAAGGGGGCATGGGGTTGACATGTAAAAATAACCTAAAATGACAGATATTAGCATCTAATCCATAGTTTTCGTGGCCGCAGATATTAATAGTGATTCTCTTGATGCCGTTTGATTCCATATTCAACCTCAACAGGGGGGTTGTGGGAAGGGGTGACATGTAAAAAATAAAAAATGACAGATATTAGAGTCTAATGCATAGTATTCAAGGTCCCTGATATGAATAGTGACACTCCTGATGCCCTGTAAGTCCAAGTTCATCCCCAATAGGAAGGGGGTTGGGAACGGGGGACATGCAAAAATAACCAAAACCAACAGATATTAGTGTCTAATCCATAGTGTTTGAGGTTGCTGAGAAGAATAGTGACACTCCCAATGGCCTTCAAATCCAAGTTCAATTAAAAGGGTTGGGAAAGGGGTTAACAAGTAAAAATAACCGAAAACCAAAGATATTAGTGTCTAATCTTTAGTTTTCAAGATTGCTGAGATGAGTAGTGACACTCCCAATGCCCTTTAAGTCAAAGTTCTGCCCAAATGGGAAAGAGGGGGTTGAGAAGGGGGTGGAAAAGGGGTGTCATGTAAAAATAACTAAGAACGACAGATTAATATCTGTCGTTTTTGTATATTATTAGTGTCCAACCCAAAGTTTTCTATGTCACTGAGATGAATAGTGACAATCGCAATGCCCTATAAGTTCAAGTTCAGCCCTGATAGAAATGGGGGTTTAAGAAGGTCGTGTGAAGGGGTGACAGGTAAAATAAACCAAAAATGCCCTTCAAGTCCAAGTTCAGCCCTGATAGGTAGGAGGGTGACAACTGGATAGGAAGGGGGTGATACGTGAAAAAACTGAAATCAACAGATGCTAGTGTCTAATCCTTAGGGTTTGAGATTGCTAAGAAGAATAGTGACACTCTTGATGCCTTTCAATTTCAAGTTCAACCCTGATAGGGAGGGAGGTGAGAAGAGGTGGGTAGGGGTTACCGTAAAAATAACTGAAAGCAACAGATATTAGTGTCTAATACATAGTTATCAAGGACGTTGAGATGAATAGTGACACTCCTGATGACCTTTAAGTCCAAGTTCAGCCCCAAAAGGGGGTAGGTATGGGTGGGAAGGGGGTAATATGTAAGAATAACCAAAAATGACATAGTTTTAGAGTTCACTGAGATGAATAGTGACACTCATGATGTCCTTTAAATTCAGCTACAATAGGAGGGGGGTCAGAAGGGGTTGGGATGGGATGGAATGTAAAAATAACCGAAAACTACAGATATTAGTGTTTAATCCATAGGTTTTTAGGTTGCTGAAATTTATAGTGACACTCCCAAAGTCCCTTGAGAAGGGGTGGGAAGGTGGTGACATGTAAAAATTACCAAAAAATACAGATATTAGCATCCAATCTATAGTTTTTAGGTTGCTGAGTTGAATAGTGACACCCCTGATGTTCAGCCTTGAGAGGAATGGGGGTTGAGAAGTGGTGGGAAGGTGGTGATATGTAAAACTAAACGAAAGCGACAGACAATAGTGTCTAATCCATAGTTTTTGAGGTTGCTCAGCTGAATAGGGAAACTCCCGATGCCCTTCAAGTCCAAGTTCAGCCCTAAAAGGAAGTCGGGCTCAGAAGGGGTAAAAAATGAAATGTCAAAAATAACAGATATAAGAGTCTAATCCATAGTTTTTGAGGTCACTGGGATGAATAGAGACACTCCTGATATCCTTCAAGCCCAAGTTCAGCCCTGATAGGAATGGTGGGTGAAAAGTGGTGAAATATAAAATGTCAAAAATTCTGGTCAATGTAAATGAAGCCACTTTCTTAACAGGAATGAGAGAGAGAGAGAGAGAGAGAGAGAGAGAGAGAGAGAGAGAGAGAGAGAGAGAGAGAGTTTATCAGTTGTCATTCAAAGATTTCGCGGGTATGCCGGGATTGTCAGCCTTGGGTGTATTGTCTATCTTCCTGTGGGTATATAATATATATATATATATACATTATACATATATATATATATATATATATATATATATATATCTAATAAAAGGAGCCCATAAAAACACCACAATGTAGAGAGAAAAGTACTATATTTCAGAGACTGCTGTCTCTCTCTTCAGGTATATGAATGAGAAAAGTTTACAGAAAAGGTGGTATTTATACCAAGAGATTCGTCCACAAGTAAGCCAATTTAGGTCACCCCCGCTGATAATCTTCCTTTAATCTTCTTAAGCGTTGGTTGAATGAACACTGCGTCGATGATGTCCGATGGTCCAATTCCCTTTTGAGATGTTCATTACCTGCTTCTCTTTTATTAAGGCCGATTCCATCATTTGACTCTTGTACCGGCAGTTGCTGCTATAAATTACACGTGACATATTCCAGTTTATTCTATGGTTATGTTCATTTATATGGTTGAAAATAGCCGAGTTCTGTTGTCCATACCTAACTGACCGTTTGTGTTGTATTAATCTCTGGGGAAGTGATTTACCTGTAAATCCGATGTAAGATTGGTCACAGTCCTGGCATGGGATCTCATATACCCCAGAGTCTTTGGGCGATGTCTTTTGTTGGACGTTAATCAGGGATTTGGCTAAGGTATTTGGGTAGGTAAATGCAAAAGGGTTGGAGGATTTCCCAAGGGTGTGAGTTACTCTCTTAATCGTCTCCAGGTGGGGAATTTTTATTTTATTGTTGGGTGTGTCTCGGTCTTGTCTTTAGGGGGTCGGTAGAAAATTACGTTTGCTTTTTGAATTGCTTTCTACAATATATGGTCAGGATACTTTAAAGATGAAAGTTGCTTGCGAATTAGTTCAAATTCTTTTTCCAGGAAATCTGGGGAACAAATTCGTAAGGCTCTTAAGAATAGGTTGCTAGCTAGACCTATCTTGATAGTATTGTCATGATAGCTAAAGTAGTGAATATATGAAAGTGAGAACGTTGGTTTTCTGTATATGGTAAATTTGTATTCTGTCGTGTCTCTGATTATTAAAACATCAAGAAAAGGAATTTTGTTGTCTGTTTCCCATTCAACTTTAAATTTGATGCTGGGCACTAATGCGTTTAATTTTGAGAGGAATTCATTAAAATTACCCCACTTATTATCCCAAAATGTTAGTATGTCATCCACGTATCTCATCCACAGCATGTTTTTGGGTTTTATTGCATTTATTACTGTAGTTTCAAAGTATTCCATGTACAGATTGGCTAAAATAGGACTTAAAGGACTACCCATACTACACCCGAATTTTTGCTTGTAGAATGATTCCCCGAATGAAAATACGTTATTAGATGCACATAATTCAACTAACTTTATTATTTTGTCAAGTGCCAAAGGGAAATGATCTGAATAGGGGGATAATTTTTCCCTTAAAAACTGAAGAACGTCCTGTACTGGTACTTTTGTGAATAGGGAGTCTACGTCAAGGCTTAAAAGTTTTATGTTGTGAAGTGGTATATGTGCTTCTCTGAATTTGTGACAAAAGTCTTCCGAATGTTTGATGTGACTGGGAGAAAAAGTGCCTATAAAAGGAGAAAGGAGGCCAGCTAACCATTTAGAAATTTTGTAATTGAAAGCTCCGGCGCATGAAACGATGGGTCTGAATGGAAGATTGTCTTTGTGAGTTTTGGGAAGACCATAAAAGTAGGGTAATTTAGGATTAATTACTTTAAATTTCTCTAATAGTTCAATACTCTTTTCTGTCTTGGCCAATTAATCTTACTTTCCGAAAAAATTCTGTGGGAACGTTCTGGAGGGGATTTTTCGTCAGTTTTTCGTAAGTATTTGTGTCGCTAAGGAGCTGGTTGATTTTGTCGAGGTAGAAGTCTTTGTCCATTATTACAATTTTGCCGTCTTTGTCGGATCTACTTATTATATCTAACTTTTTTAGCGAGTGGATGGCTATCATGAATCTGCGGGGAACAGGATATTTCTTATGAAGGTCAGTTAAAGCATTTAGTAACACTCCTTTTAAACATATCTCTTCACGGCTGTAGTTTTTTGGGGGGGTTTCAGATATGAATTTATCAAAAGCCACTATGAAGTCTAGGTTGTTTTTGCGGTCTTTTTCCAGGAAATCTGGGGAACAAATTCGTAAGGCTCTTAAGAATAGGTTGCTAGCTAGACCTATCTTGATAGTATTGTCATGATAGCTAAAGTAGTGAATATATGAAAGTGAGATGTTATAATAAGTAGATCCGACAAAGACGGCAAAATTGTAATAATGGACAAAGACTTCTACTCGACAAATCAACCAGCTCCTTAGCGACACAAATACTTACGAAAAACTGACGAAAAATCCCCTCCAGAACGTTCCCACAGAATTTTTTCGGAAAGTAAGATTAATTGGCCAAGACAAAAAGAGTATTGAACTATTAGAGAAATTTAAAGTAATTAATCCTAAATTACCCTACTTTTATGGTCTTCCCAAAACTCACAAAGACAATCTTCCATTCAGACCCATCGTTTCATGCGCCGGAGCTTTCAATTACAAAATTTCTAAATGGTTAGCTGGCCTCCTTTCTCCTTTTATAGGCACTTTTTCTCCCAGTCACATCAAACATTCGGAAGACTTTTGTCACAAATTCAGAGAAGCACATATACCACTTCACAACATAAAACTTTTAAGCCTTGACGTAGACTCCCTATTCACAAAAGTACCAGTACAGGACGTTCTTCAGTTTTTAAGGGAAAAATTATCCCCCTATTCAGATCATTTCCCTTTGGCACTTGACAAAATAATAAAGTTAGTTGAATTATGTGCATCTAATAACGTATTTTCATTCGGGGAATTATTCTACAAGCAAAAATTCGGGTGTAGTATGGGTAGTCCTTTAAGTCCTATTTTAGCCAATCTGTACATGGAATACTTTGAAACTACAGTAATAAATGCAATAAAACCCAAAAACATGCTGTGGATGAGATACGTGGATGACATACTAACATTTTGGGATAATAAGTGGGGTAATTTTAATGAATTCCTCTCAAAATTAAACGCATTAGTGCCCAGCATCAAATTTAAAGTTGAATGGGAAACAGACAACAAAATTCCTTTTCTTGATGTTTTAATAATCAGAGACACGACAGAATACAAATTTACCATATACAGAAAACCAACGTTCTCACTTTCATATATTCACTACTTTAGCTATCATGACAATACTATCAAGATAGGTCTAGCTAGCAACCTATTCTTAAGAGACTTACGAATTTGTTCCCCAGATTTCCTGGAAAAAGAATTTGAACTAATTCGCAAGCAACTTTCATCTTTAAAGTATCCTGACCATATAATTGAGAAAGCAATTCAAAAAGCAAACGTAATTTTCTACCGACCCCCTAAAGACAAGACCAGAGACACACCCAACAATAAAATAAAAATTCCCCACCTGGAGACGATTAAGAGAGTAACTCACACCCTTGGGAAATCCAACCCTTTTGCATTTACCTACCCAAATACCTTAGCCAAATCCCTGATTAACGTCCAACAAAAGACATCGCCCAAAGACTCTGGGGTATATGAGATCCCATGCCAGGACTGTGACCAATCTTACATCGGATTTACAGGTAAATCACTTCCCCAGAGATTAATACAACACAAACGGTCAGTTAGGTATGGACAACAGAACTCGGCTATTTTCAACCATATAAATGAACATAACCATAGAATAAACTGGAATATGTCACGTGTAATTTATAGCAGCAACTGCCGGTACAAGAGTCAAATGATGGAATCGGCCTTAATAAAAGAGAAGCAGGTAATGAACATCTCAAAAGGGAATTGGACATCGGACATCGTCGACGCAGTGTTCATTCAACCAACGCTTAAGAAGATTAAAGGAAGATTATCAGCGGGGGTGACCTAAATTGGCTTACTTGTGGACGAATCTCTTGGTATAAATACCACCTTTTCTGTAAACTTTTCTCATTCATATACCTGAAGAGAGAGACGGCAGTCTCTGAAATATAGTACTTTTTCTCTACATTGTGGTGTTTTTATGGGCTCCTTTTATTAGATGGAATTCTGTTGTTACAGAACACTTTTACCAGTCATATATATATATATATATATATATATATATTATATAATATATATATATATATCTATATATATATATATATATATATATATATATATATATATATATATATATCCCTGGACAGGTATCACTATTTTAGTGCCCCTTTAAAGGTTTGAAAATTAAAAAACTGTAGCTTGTCCATCCATCGTCCCCTCTTCCTTCCCCTGCTTCGTTTGCAATCTCTAGAGACCCATTCTGTTATTATTTTTCTGACATTCTCATCATATATCCTGCCCACATCCATTTTTTTCTTACTTGTTGTTCAAATATCCTCTACTTTAGTTTGCTCTCGTATCCATGTTGCTCTTTTTCTGTCTTCTAGTGTTATTCCCATCATTATTCTTTCCATAGCTCTTTGAGTTGTAACTAGTTTATGTTCAAAGGCTTTAGTAAGGCTCCAAGTTTCTGATGCGTAAGTTAATACTGGTAGGACCATCTGATTAAATACTTTTCTTTTTAGAGAAAGTGGCATTCTACTTTTCATAATCTCATATTGTTTACCAAAAGCTCTCCATCCCATGCCTATCCTTCTTTTAATTTCGGTCTCATGTCTTGGGGAAACACTTACTGTCTTTCCTAAATACGCATATTCATTAACAATCTCTAGAGGTTCGTCCATAACCCTTATTTTTTGTCTCTCTGCCTTTTCATTGAACATTATCCTAGTTTTACTCATATTCATTTTCACTCCTACATTTCTGCTTTCTCTATTTAAATCTTCATCATCTTTTGCAATTCCTCCCGTGATTCACTGAGTAGAACTATGTCATCTGCCAATCTCAAGTTGTTAATGTATTCCCCATTAATGCTAATTCCTACATTTTCCCAATCAGATTCTTAAAAACTACTTCTATGCACGCTGTGAATAATTTATGAGAGATGGTGTCTCTCTGTCTAACTCCTCTCTAAATCGGAAATTTCTGACTGTCTATGTAGTTTTAGGATTGCTGTACCACCCGTATAGATATAAGATTCATCTATTCCTTGCTTTTGAAGGGCTTTCATTACTGCTGAAGTTTTGACAGAATCAAACGCTTTCTCATAGTCTACAAATGCCTTGCATAGTGGTTTGTCATACTCTGTTCATTTTTCCTTTAGCTGGTTAATTGCATGGATGTGGTCAGTTGTTGAATACCCGCTTCTAAAACCTGCCTGCTCTCTTGGTTGATTAAAATCTAGCTGCCTTTCTATTCGGCCTAATATAAGCTTTGTAAATATTTTATATATTACTGAGAGTAAACTTATTGGGCGGAAATTTTTCAGGTCTTTTGTGCCTCTCTTCTTGTGAATTAATATAATGATAAAGTTTTACCAAGCTGTAGGTATATATATATATATATATATATATATATATATATATATATATATATATTTATGTGTGTGTGTGTGATTCTGTGTTTGGCATAATATACTGTTTAATAAATAAGGGACACTGACCTATGAAAACTAAGAAACATACTCCCTAAAGACCGAACATTTACATTAATAGTCCGTCGCACTGTTGCATCATATTTCTCTCTCTCTCTCTCTCTCTCTCTCTCTCTCTCTCTCTCTCTCTCCACAGCGTTATGTACCATCAAGTATTATGGCCCACGCTGTGTTCCTTAAGGCTACGTATCCGCTCCGCAAAGTCTTCTTTCTTGTCGGAGACTTGTGGGAACGCAGAGGAGCTGTAAAAGTGTTCGTGTGAGCCGCTCATGGAGATAAGGAGATATTCTTGGAGAACATGCTCTCTGGTCATCCATGCGTGAAGATTCTAGAAATGTGGCACGCCAATTGCCCAGACTATTACTTGGGTATTCAGGATGGGACTCATGACTCGAGGATTCTGGGAAAGGAAAATAGAAAGGTATGGAAAATAAATAGTGCTTAAAAGAAAGATGGATTTTGTTGGGAAATCAGTTGGTATGTAGACACATTTGTAACTGTATAATTGAACTGGACTGTAGAGGGAAGAAAATAAACTGGTTGATGTAAATTATGAATTCATTTGATACAAGAAAGTAGAGAAGGTTAGTTTTGAATATATTTGTTAATAGGCAAATGTGTCCTTACTGATGTATCACATGAATACGCTCTTCTAGCTTGGGAGATTTTTTTCCCCTGGAAAGGTTCAAACAGTCACAGTCTCGTTCATTTCTTAATTGCAGAGTTATTATGCGTCTCATAAATAGTTTTCAAAACATCAGTGGTTCCACATCCTACACCAGAGGCTCTTCAGCAGCCTGTCTACCCCGGCTCTTTTACAAACACTTTTACATTTCCGGGTTATTAAGGAACTTCCGTTCCAACACCTACGCTGACCCTCCTATGCAGCACTTTCTGTCTTCCTTGCATGTTTTGCAATATGTAAGTAATTTATTGCTGAATATATATTGAGAATTTTCTTACTGCATTATTATGTTGATGGAAGCAGTCCTTTCTAATGTAAGGAAGTGTAAATTTGAATGATTATGGCAAGGGAGAGTCAAATTGAATAATTATCTGAAATCAGTTAAGTAAAACGTTGAAGTGTAAGTCAGCAATTTAAAACGAGCCAGACATGTTTCTGATATATTGAAATTTTGTTTGAGACGGAGATTTGAGTGCTTGGATTCGTAAGATTAATTGGGGAAAACAATGGATGATGGGTTTGGAAAATATGGTAGAGTCTGCATGCAAATTTAGAACAGTGGACCTGACCAGAAAAGACGTTATTAAAAACAAACCATTTCTTTTAGTAGACTCGTAAAAGTGCCTTGGTATAAGGGCCGTCAGCGCCATTATATCTTGCGTTGAGAAGGTCACAAAGCAGGAGGAACAAAAACGACAGAATACAGTAGTAGTTGATGGAGAGGTAGACTATGATAAATGTAATGAATATTTGTATTTTCTTTTTACGCAGTGTGCATTGTTTGCAATCACTCATGACAATAGCTGAATCCATCAGTACCCAGCCTAAGTTAAAATAAAGAATACCCACTCCTGTTTATTAATTTATGTTAACTAATATTTGAAAATTACGAAATGACGGTTCCATATACCGTGGGCTCTGTCAGATACTTATGAGATGCAGCTAATTGTCATACATATCAAAGGGCCTTATTTCTCTCAAGGGACATCAACACCCTCTTTACAGTCAGGGTGTGTTATTACTTTGTAGCAATTTGCAAGAATGCACTAATGAATATCTTTTACCGTAATACAGCAGTATAATATGAAGATACAAGACCCATAAAACACTGTTTGAACGTTGCAACTCTTACAAACAGACTTGAATATCGCATCAAAGTCACTGCTTATCGTTGTTAAATAACCAGTCCATGGTCCGAATCCTCGCCGGTGCAAAAGCCCTGAGCTTTTATAGTTCCCCTTGGGTGGATATTATTCTCGAAGCCCGGTGGTCCGAAGTTCGATTCTCGGCTCGGCCAACGCGGGACTAGAGGAATTTATTTCTGGTGATAGAAATTCATTTCTCGATACAATGTGGTTCGGATTCCACAATAAGCTGTAGGTCCCGTTGCTAGGTAACCAATTGGTTCCTAGTCACGTAAAAATATCTAATCCTTCGGGCCAGCCCTAGGAGAGCTGTTAATCAGCTCAGTGGTCTGGTAAAACTATGATATACTTAACTTTTTTATTCTCGAAGTATAGTCAATTCCTTATTAAATATTAAACGGTATTTTCGACTTGATACAGGTGAATGTAAAAGTCACAGTAGTACAAGGGACAAAAATATGTTATATACACACACACATAAATATATATATATATACACTCATATATATATATATATATATATATATATATATATATATATATATATATATATACAACATATTTTTGTCACTTGTACAAACGTGACTTATATATAATATATATATATATATATATATATATATATATATATATATATATATATATATATATATATGTCACGTGACTTATATATATATATATATATATATATATATATATATATATATATATATATATATACAAGGCGTGACCCGACCTCCAGTTTACTTGGGGCTCATGCTAAAATCTACAGTCAAATAGAGTCGAATAGAGCTTTGTTTCACCAACGAAAATTCAAATAAATACGCTTTATTTTATTAGAAATAGCTTTAATGTACTGTTTAACATGCACATTGTTTATTTTATTAGACATTTTCATTCTAATAAATATATAATATCCTATACTAAAACTCCTGTATCTTTACGTGAACGCGAAACACCTTTCTCAGACCTTAAGGTTTATCCATAGGGCTTTCCTAACCCCCCCCCCCCACCCCCCCCCCACCAACAAGAACAACAGCATCAAAGTAGTTTGTTGGCCTACTCCCCGAGTAAGCGAAAATGTTTGTCTCATTGTTTATATTTATGCATTTTATTGTCTGCACTGACTGTAAATAGAGTGCATAAGCTCCAAGAATTTTAAATACCTGCTTGTCAAATAAGTAATACACATAATATGATGAGGTGACATCACGTCCTAAGAAGTATGATTAACTACATTCATCCTTGTCATTGTTTGTATCGTCATCCGGATATACTACCTTTAAGATTGTCAATGATTGTGTGCGGGTGCATTTACTACATGTATATGCTACTACCTACTAAAATTTGTCGGTATGAACGTGAGTATTTTTAGTAGTTTTACAAATTTAAATCAAGCATGCACACTCATACATATGCTATGTAGATATATATATATATATATATATATATATATATATATATATATACACACACACACACACATATATATATATATATATATATATATATATATATATATATATATATATATATATAATATTCTCATAATTCAGCAGTTCCAATCTTGTCTAATACACATAGAGACACAAACCCAGTCCCATGGTAGGAAAATAGTTGTGACAGTTTCTTGGAAAATCCATAGTATCTCTGTTGACCTAAGCAGTAATTAGGTACATGATGGTTAGTTCACTGTGGCGGGTTGCAGGCTAAGGGGGAAACGGCGTGGAACTAACGATGATAACTAATTTCAAAAGCCTAATAGTGAAAAGGGAATATACACACATACATACGTATATAAGTATATATGTATGTGTGTATATATGTATATATAGATATAATTCTCCATGGATTCTTCTGCTTCCTCCTTTATTGCAATTTCCTCATGGCTGGCGGAGGACGTTTTCTGACTTGGCAATTCCCTGAGCGAGATCCTTGGAATTCCGCAGATGCCTTAATGCCTTCATTTAAATGCGACTTAAATTGCTTTTTATTTTGCTCTCTTTTTGTTCCCTTGCTGTTGAGTTTCTTAACGATCAGGAACGGAGTAAATTGTAGGAAAAGAGTTAATAATGATGAGAGGGAGATTTTTACAAGTATGAATTGGAGAGCGATCCATAATTAAGATTTTGTTTTTATTTCGCTTTTCTTTCTCGTTTTGACGGGGTTTGTAGATTTGCTCCACTATTTTATCTGTCTCCATCTGACTCTTTAACGATGAAGATGTCCCGGGTGTCCTATTAAATGATAACATCTCATCGGCGGAAGAGTTTCTCTTTGGATTCGCTTCTCACTTCAGTTACTTGAGGTTTCCTCCTCCTTTCGCAGCCTATTAAGCCCCAGTAACCTCTCATTTCTTCCCGATGCCGTTGCGGATTTGCTTAAACAATATCAGGGACCAAATGCCTGTGATGAGGGTAAGAGGAGGAAGGAAAGAAAACAAGATAAGTGAAGTGCAGGCTGTTTACTTAATCTCGAATTTTCAGAACCGGATTTCTTGAAGGATGATAGCCTTTGTTGGTGTCCACTTCGTCGTCTGTCTGCTTTGCTCCACGAATAGATCCTTCGTTCTTTCTTAGTTCCTTCATATTTTATATTGATTCTAACCCTCAGCCTAATCTGTATTTATTCTGACCTGTAGGCTTGTATATTTGCAGACGCATAGCCAATGTTTATTTTAACACTGGTCTTATATGTATTCCCCCTAACACTTCACCTTGATTTATCCTAACAATTAACCTGCATTTACCCTTACGGTCACCTCTCTGTATTCTACCCCTTAGTCTGTATTTCTTCTGACCCTGCGTTTAATAATCACAAATTACTTGAACGAGACCACCGAGTCCTATTTGGAAATTTCAAAAGGCCACACACAAAGGATTTGTTCTTAGGGGAGAACTGAAAACTAGTAGGACAAGGTTAAAGAAGGTGGACTGTTGACGCAAAGAGACCCCAGGACCAGATTAGAAATGAAAGGCAGAAAGCAGCGCATTTTGTGCCAAAGGGTGGCTGCAGATAGCTAATACTGTCTACAGCGTGACGCGCAAGTCACTATTAAAAGTGATACCCGCCCCCCCTGTGGTGCCTTAGCCTGGGTTGTAGCATGTTAGTAGGCACTGTGGTTCGTCTTAGATCGATCTAAGTCGTAATCTTCATCAGTTTCAGAGATGTGGCGTCATAAATAAGGTGAGACAAGTGGAACCTGACTGTGTTTGTAGTTGTCGGTTGATGAGTTCGCAATGGTAACTTTTCATATTTTTTTTCATCGTGTTAGGAGATAATTCATCTCTCGTCTTTCGCATAATGCATTCATACAGTCATACATAAAACTAGTGCGTATTTCACATCGAATTTAAACGAGCTCTATTCTTATAGGACCTTGAAGATGGTCTTGATGCTGTCCTTAGAAAGTTAAGCAACAAATTTCATAAAAAGAAATAGGAGAGCCAATAGCGCTTCGCGAATCTATTCGACGAGATTTTATTCCATTTTCCTCTTGGAATGTTCAGCACTGGTGAAGACGTAGGAGTCGCGAGCAATTGAAAAAAGACAAAATGTTGAAAGGTAAAATGCTCGCTTGTGCTGGATTGTTATTTAGGAGAATTTTCCAAACTCCAGAAATTCGTGAGTTTTTATGCAATTCTCCGTACTAAAAAATGTCAAAAGGTAAAGATCGTGTAATATTAAAATCAGAAACTCTGTGGCAGAAAGTCATTTATAACATTTTTATTTCACTTTTGTGTATTTCATATTGTTTTCTTGTTAATTCTCGTACTGGGAATGGTAACCTTTAGTTTTTCCGCCACATACATATAAAACTCCAAAATAGAAAGGAAGTCATCGAATAAAAGCTACATAAAAGTAAAATTGGAAATAGAAAATATCAAATTTATCACTACAGTAAGGGAAGAACAAACTATTTATTACATATGAATAAACAGAGGAACGAAAAGACATTACTAAGCAGAAGTGTCTTGAGTTCTGCATATATATATATATATCTATATATATATATATATATATATATATATAATATATATGTGTGTGTGTGTGTGTGTGTGTAGTATGTATATATACACTATATATAGTATATATAAAATGTGTATATATACTTATATACATATATATATATATATATATATATATATATATATATAGACAGATAGATAGATAGATAGATAGATAGATAGATAGATATGCATATATAAACACATAAATTTATGTATGTATAAAAGGTAACTATTTTTCTCTGGAACATCCGCTTTTCTAAACCGGGCATGCTTTCTCTTTCGACTTCTTAACTTGTTTTTGCATTGTTGGTAGATGGGTGACTTTTCCCGTATGGATTTAAGGCATTGAATGTAAGAACCATTGGAGTCTATTATATTGTACTGTCTCTACCTTGGATTTTCCATGTATATGGCCCTGAGCTGAAATAGAACAACATTATTATTATTATTATTTATTATTATTATTTATTATTAATTATTATATTATTATTATTATTAATTATATATGGGGACTGAACACGAGCTATATAAGTAACTCAACTTTGCTTCCTTCAAATATAAATTTTTCAAACTTTGTCTATCAAAACCTGAATATTAATTGCATTTTTCAAGTTTTTTGTTTTCTTATTTGCAGGGTTTTATTTGATAAATGTCTGCCTTCCTTGGAAATTTTTCTTTATGTTAGCTAACGAAAAAACTGAAGACTACCGATTCTCAATAAAGGTATTTGGAAGTCATATGAAATTCTCAGAGGAGAAAGATGTGTCTTTCAGCTGCAATCTGGATTTCAAATATTACCCGGTACTTTACATTTGGATTTTTCTTTCTATTTATCAGAAATAGAACAAATGGTTTTGACGAGTTTTCGTAAACAATAACTAGAAATGCGCTCAGTTGTCATTCTCTTTTCATGCAACCTTTTCATCGCATTCTTGCTGTTCTTATCTTCTAAAAAGCGTTCAATCATTTTAAAAAAGAAAATGGGATAACATTTCATCAAAAAATCCATAACGTCCGATTATTTCTCAAATTTCTCTTTATTAATTTGTACACCTTTGTTATTAAACGCTCTAGGTACAGCGTAAGTGCAGTCTGTCTGCAAGGTAAACAAAAAGTGAGCATGATAAATTTCCAGTTTAAACGACTGTCTAATTTTATTTATGGTTATATTATGTATTATTCTCACAGCAAAAACTAGTTATCTTGCTGCAAGATCAAAAAAAAAAAAAAAAATTGGATATGACATACTTGAGTAATCATCAGCCGGCAACTACATACCAGTAGCGTTGATCATTTCATCTCCAGTTTATGATGTCACTCCCTTCAAAATTATAAAAAAAAAATTTTTTTGCTAAGGAGAATTTGCCTGAATTCATTGTGCCTACTTATCGGATAAGACACCATGAGGAGAGAACGCTCACACTGCCTTGAGCGGACCTCTCCGTAACAGGTCTCCTAATAGCAACGGAAAAATAACCCTCTAATACCGCAAACAGATGACAGCGACCTGCATAGATGAGAGAATATTGATTATTATATGGAGGACAAAGATAAAAGCCATCGATTATTATAGGACTAAAAGAGTTCCAGCAATATATATATATATATATATATATATATATATATATAGATATATATATATATATATATATATATATGTGTGTGTGTGTGTGTGTGTGTGTGTGTGTGTGTGTGTGTGTTATGTATAATGGTAATGTCCTTTAAGGTCCATAAAACTGCTACATCAGATATATTATTGTGGACCTTAAAGAACATTATTTGTGCCCTCGTAATTGAGATTTCTACCAAATAATGATAATGTTTAGTATATATTTATATATATATACATATATATTAAACATTATTATTTTACTACATTACATATATATATATATATATATATATATATATATATATATAAATATATATTATAAATGTTTATCATATCACCGTGATTCATATACATACATCGAGCTACAAATGTCCCTTAATATCCAATTCGCTCTACCTCGTAATTGATATATGTTCATATATGTTAACACATATGAAAATATATTAATTCCGAGGTAGAGCGAGTTGGATATTAAAGGACATTTGTAGCTTGATGTATACATATATATATATATATATATATTAAATGTTAAATATTAAATATTAAATATGTATGCACTGAACGGGAGTATGTGCACATTACCTTCAACAGACATTATAAATTTTATCGTCAGTAGACAATAAGAACACCTTCCGTATTTGTTCAGCCATGGTTTTTGTGCACGAGTATCATGTGAAACCCTTTCTTTCTCTCTTGCAGTTCATTATGAGGATCAGTCAATAAATCATGCATAAGATAAGGCGCACCATCACTTGCGTACGCGGTCGTCATTCATGATAAGTTCATTCGAAAGAAAATTAATGAATTCTAAAATCATCACCAGCACATGAGGGATGTTGGAGTGTAATATGTCTGAGAGAAATATTTCGCTTCGGCAGCGTTCCAGTTCTCTTCCTTTACTTTATTTGGGTTGTGAATAAAAGTTGCTTTTGTTGGTTTATACCTGAAGAAGACGAAGAAGAAAAAGAACGTGGGAGGGAGAGAGAGAGATGTGGTGCCGTGCTGTCATGAAAGCAGGTTTTATTCTTGTGTGTAGGTCAACGGGGCAAGCTAGTGAGAAACCGTCAGGAAATGATTGTGGTTCTTAAAATGTAAAGCGAGTAGTTGCACATCTCCTTTATGACACTACTCAAAATTCCCGAAATTGTCCGTAGTTGTTGCGAGCCGGGCTGACGTCTAATAGGTGTTGATGATGATGGGGTTAAAGACTCATGGGGGGAGGGGGGGGGGGCAACGGAGATTTTGAGGTCAGTGTGGGAGGGAGTAATGAATTTGGAACGGCAGGCTGTCGGTTGCGGTTTCGTCTGAAGACAGGCTCTTTAGTCATACCGAGATGATGATGTCTGAAACTGCCTTCCTGAAGAATAAGAAAGATGACAATGCTCACTGCTGAAGGTGTTTGCCGTCACTGGTTTCAGGAAGCCTTGAGGAGCTTTGAGCTGTCTTAAGGTTGATAGTACATGCTGGATATCATTCTAAAACCGCCTTAATGTCGGGTTGACTTGGACGTCGTTTTTGGAGTCGGTTTTGGGCTCGTCGATAAAGTCTCGTTAGTTTTCGTTTGGTTTGTGACCCAAGGGAACATTCAAAAGAGTGAAATCGATAATGTTGTAACCCTGCTGCGCTGACACAGTTCCAACACTTAACAACAGCTCTGCCTTCGCCCACGATTAATGGGTTGTTGCGCCCGTTCAGAGAAGCATTTCTGCTGTTTGTATTTATAAAGGAAACTAAGAGAGAGAGAGAGAGAGAGAGAGAGAGAGAGAGAGAGAGAGAGAGAGAGAGAGAGAGAGAGAGAGATCAAGTAGTCAGTAGTATTTTACGGAATGAGTGTAAAGGTTTTAGTGATTTTTTCCCCGTGTATTTACACCCATCAGTCAATGACAGAGGTGTGAATCTTATGAATTACCTCCTCTCCATGTAGCTAAAGTTGTTAGGCTCTGGTCAGCGGTATTTAATTTGCAGTTAATCATTTGTAAAAATGCAGAAATGAAGATACTTCTGAATTTACTGTCATTATTACAGCAAATCCGATTTTTTTTTCTCAAAATTTGTGCTTCTTTTTACGTCCCTGGCGGTGGATACTTTGAATGATATTATTTTCATCAACTTTAACAGTTTCAAATGGGCTTTTGCCATCATTTTTCATTTCTAGTTAGAATTTATCAACGTTATATCTATGATGTACCAGTTACTGTCATCAACTGTATTTTCTTCAGAGTTTATCGGGAAGTTACGACTATTATCGTATTCCACCACATTACTTCCTTATTCTTATTGTTATGACGTCCACATTCACATATAGCCATGCAAGCTACATCATATGAGAATGTCTGTTCCTGAATCAAATAGAGCCGAAGTGAGAATAGTTTGGTAAAATAAAAATGTAGATTTCATTCAAAGATTAATCGAACAAATGGGCTAAAAAGAACGAAGAACAAACAGTCCAGAAGTAAATAGGATAAGTAAATAAAAATGCAGGAACATAAGTGTCCTTTAAACGATGTTTCTGGCTCTCCTCTAAAAACCAACCTGATCTTGAATGTCTAGGTGTGTGGGTTTCAAGCTGAACCAACTGGTTTTATTGCCTTAATTGGAAAAATCTGCATACATAAGCAAATAAGATTAAATCTCATAAAAAAAAGACTCTTATTCTCAGGGTGAAGCGCTCACATGACTCGCATTTTGTGAGAATAGAAAAGCTATAAACGCTCAAAGAAAAAGTCCGATTATTATCATTCGTGCATTTTCATTTCCTGTCTCTTATCTTATTCCATCGTGTCTGTAACACCATCGGTGTTCTGGAACGGAAATGACAAACCGTGAAACTGGACTACGTGACACTGTGGCACCTTAACACTATACGGATGGTGAACTGAAACCCAGTCCAATGAGTACCATGAACTGTTACTACAGGTTAGCATGAACAAGGTCAAGTTTATGAATGAATATTATAACATCGTGCGAATGAAGGTATCACCATTTCGAGCGCTTGATAAACCAATAAAGATCCCTGGGGGCGGCGGACTCCCAGACGAGAGAATATTCATAAAATTGTTGATAAAGAACTCTCAAAGTTCGTTGAGTTAGTATAATTCCACAGTCAGTCCTGCGAAGTTTACAAAATATATATATATCTTATAACAGTTGTAAGTGATATATTTTTCAAGTATCCAAAAACACCAGTTGTTATAATTAACCCAAGTTCCGTTAACAACACTCAGCAAATTATGTTATAGAAGCATAGATTTAGATAGACTGATCAGTATAAACTTTGTGCTGCTAAAGTTTTACCTCAATAACTACACCGTTTATTAATACACTCTAGATTATTTTTACCATGAACAACCGTTGTAGTAGTGAGTGAATGTCTGCAAAATCAGATAATTCGTATGAATAATATGCTATCTTTTTTCCAGGTAAAAAATCGCTTCGATAGTGCAGACTAGAAGTAAGTCCCAGAACACCAGGCATGGAAGTTCAGTTCTCACTATGAATACGGTATCAATTATTTTAAAAATTTGTTTAAACTATTTATTTAGTTACTAGTGACAAAAGTAACCTGTGACCTATATAATAACATTTGAAGGACTGAAGTACAAATAAAAAAAATAAAAAAAATCAGCACAGTCACTACTATCAAACCGCCTACTGGTCGAAGTGGCAACATGGCCTCTTTTACATAAGGTCCGTTGCCGCTAATCACTACGATGTATAGGATTGGGAACATCGCCGCGGCCCTGTATAAAAACCGTATAAGTGAAAACTTCCCAGAAGAGTAGTGCATTACTTAAGGTTCTTTGCAGCGTCCCTTCGACCCTTAGCTGCAATCTCTCTCATTCATTTTACTGTACCCTCCCTTCATATTCTCTTTCTTCCATCTTGCTATCCATCCTCTCCTGA
The DNA here is from genome assembly GCF_015104395.2 of Macrobrachium nipponense. Taxonomy (NCBI): domain Eukaryota; kingdom Metazoa; phylum Arthropoda; class Malacostraca; order Decapoda; family Palaemonidae; genus Macrobrachium; species Macrobrachium nipponense. Next base: position 37,037,288 of record NC_087215.1, read on the forward strand.
CAATTGTTTCATAGGGCAACTGCGAGGATTTGCTCCTGCTACACCTTTGAAACCTTTTACTCTCAGTTTCCCCTTCAGCGCTAAATGACCTCATAGGTCCCAGCGTTAGGCCTTTGGCCAAAATTCCATATTCCATTCCATTTAATGAATAGTTCCCCAGCCTTAGCCTTTTGTTCCAAAATTAGCTTTTGCCATAACCATCTTTCTTGATAAAGAAGTATTTAGATTTAATAAATAATTTATTAATTTAAACTGGTTTCAAAATGTAATAGTCATCAGACTATTTTTAGTTCCCTTTTGCAGCCCTGAGCTCAGTGGAATATCCCACTTTTGTTCATCATAAAGGCTGCGTCCCTCCTTGAATGTAATTTATTTCAGGGAAGATCTTTATCATCTACCATACAAGGTTTTAGAAATTAGGCTATGTCAGTTAACTTCTTTCCTGCTTTTGATATGGATAGTCATCAACATCCTTGCTTTAGTAAAGGACTTCGTCGTCAAACAAGACTCTCTCTCTCTCTCATTCCGTTATTTAGTGTCAATTTTACTGATTCATTTTGTTTTTGTTTTTTTACTGTTGGTGATAATCATTGAATCGTGCCAGCATAACCGGTCAATACCTTTCCGAACTCATAGGTAAATCATCATAATAATGATCATAACAAAGGCCATTGTACTCAGACAAGATGAAGGAAAAGGCTATTTGAATTTAATGAATCTATTCCATCCCCTCTTTCAGAAATGAATCTAAAATCGCCACTTCTGTTTCTGCCCTGTTTCCAATACTTACAAATCCTTGTCTTCAGATATTTCAATTTTTCATTGTTAGAAAATAAAGTTCACTTAAATTTCACTCATATATATATATATATATATATATATATATATATATTAGGATGTATGTTTGTATGTACATGTGTATGTGCCACACACACTGAAACACATTGAGCAATTTCAACCAAACTTGGTATACATATAACTTACCATCTTGGAAAGGATACTGTGGGGGTAAGACATCACTGGCACCGAAGGGGGTGTGTGGGAAGGAGATGAATCATAAAAATAACTGTAAACAACAAATATTACTGTCCACAGTTTTCAAGGTCGCTGAGATGAATAGTGACACTCCTGATGCCCTGTAAGTCCAAGTTGAGACCCGATAGGAAGGGATAGTGATAAGGTGTTGGAAGGGGATGACATGCAAAAATATCCAAAAAGGACAGATATTACCTCTCTAAGCCATAGTTTTCAAGGCCAATGAGATGAATAGTGATGCTCCCAATGCCTTTTAGTTCCATGTTCAGCCCAATATTAACGAGGGTGAGAAGGGATGGGAAGGGTGTTAATAGTAAAAAAATCGAAAATTACAGAATTAGTGACTAATCCATAGTTTTCAAGGTCGCTGAGATGAATAGTGACACTCCTCATGCCCTTTAAGTCAAAGTCAGCTCCAATAGGAAAGGGGTGAGATGGGTTGGGAAGGGAGTGATATATAAGAATAACCAAAAACAACAGATTATTAATGTCTAATCCATAGTTTTTTAGGTTGCTGAGATTCCCAGTGGCCTTGAAGTCCAAGTTCAGCCCTGAAGGATGGGGGTGAGAAGGGGTTGGAAGGGAAGACTTGAAAATAACTGAAAATGACAGATATTAGTGTGTAATTTATAGTTTTCAAAGTTGCTGAGATGAATAGTGGCACTCCCAATATCCTACAAGGCTAAGTTCAGCCCCGATAGGAAGGGGGGTTGGAAGGTGTTGACAAATAAAAATAACTGAAAACTACAGATATTAGTGTCTAATTCTGTTTTCAAGGTCACTGAGATGAATAGTGCCCCTCTGATGCCCCTTTAAGTCCAAATCCAACGCCAATTGGAAGCTGGGTTGGGGGGAAGGGGTGAAAAATAAAATGTAAAAAATGACGAATGTTAGTGCATAATCCATAGTTTTTGATGTTGCTGGGATTAGCAGAGACACTCCCGATGCCCTTCAGGTCCAAGTTAAGCACCAATAGGAATGTGGGTGAGAAGTGGCGAAATAAAAAAATGCTGCTCAGTGTAACTGAAGCAACTATCTTGACAGGAAAGGGAGAGAGTGAGAGAGAGTATGGGGGTTAGGAGAGAGAGAGATTTATCGGTTGTCATACACTGTTTTTCCCGGCAGCACTGGGTCGGCCATATATATATATATATATATATATATATATATATATATATATATATATATATGTGTGTGTGTGTGTGTGTGTGTGTGTGTGTGTGTGTGTGGTGTGATTATGGAATTACTTCAGATTACTTTGTTAATGCAGAACAGTTGTCAGCAGTGAAGATTCGTTAAAAAATTAGTAACTAAGCACTAAACATGAAGACCAAACATTTTTCCCTTAATGTCCTTGACCTTTTGTTCTCTATTCCTTTACTAACCGAGGGTCATATTAACTGTACCTGAAAAATCAGAATTAAAACTGTTTATCGATTTTAATATTTTACGAACAATGTTCGTATTTTTCCATTTTTTGGCTGTAAAATCAGTATTAGAATGCGACAATTGAATTCTGGACGTTTAAATTGTGTGTGTGTGAGAGGAGAGAGAGAGAGAGAGAGAGAGAGAGAGAGAGAGAGAGAGAGAATAAGTAAAACTTTAAGAACTTCTTCCCTTGTGTCTCTTAAGGCGAATGTCGTCATGCACCAGCTTTTGATAAGGAGCGAATGAGGCGGCCCCAAAGAGCATCTGATAAATATCCCGTGTAAGGAAACGGCATTCCGAAGTTTGCATTTTCGAAAGGCCTGTTATTAGAGGGGCTGGGAGGCGATGTGAGCATGCAATTGGTATTATGCTGTTGCGTTCTTTTTTTATAGATTAGATACGGTGACCGTATGTTTTATATAATCTTCCTCCTCCTCCTCCTCCTCCTCTCAAAAGAAAAAAAATATTTGCCAGATGCCTGATAGCAGTTGTTGTTATTGCTCTATTGTACAGAGTGGGTTGGTGATAGAAGATGCTGCCAAGTGCTGTAATCACCATGTCAGCCTTTTTTATTATTTGTTTGTTTGCTATTTCTTGCTGTTACTGACGTGTGCATGCTTTCTCCAAGAAAGGATTTTTTTTAAGTAATAGTTTAGAGTTAGGGAGTTCGCAATGTCGGTAGCACGCCATGTTAGAGCGCTTACTTCAGACGTGTTTTGTTTGTTAAGGGGTGAAACACGTCTCTTAGTATTTGAATGAACAGTGTATTTCATTTTTTGTATATTATTATTATTATTATTATTATTATTATTATTATTATTATTATTATTATTATTATTATTATTTAACGGCTAGTGGTATTTCATCTGAATTTCCATTCTCTCCAAGTAATTGCTCTACATCTTTGAAACCTTTTACTCTCAATTTCCCTTTCAGCGCTGAATGACCTCATAGCTCCCAGCGCTTGATCCTTAGCCTAAATTTTATATTCCATTCCATTTTCCACCTTGGCTGGTGCTCTTTAACCTTTCCCTCATTATGTTGTCATTAATGTCTTGATGGCTCCTTACCGTTTATAGTCTCTATAGGCACCCATTTACGATTTTTTTTATCACTTGCAGTATCTGTTTCTGCATCTGGTGGATATTTTCTTCTCGAAATAATTTCATTCTGTAAAAATCTTCAGTTATCAGTCAGTTTCATTATGCACATTTGGATGACAATTCTTGGAATTTTGTCTGCATACATTTTTGAAAAGTACTTTGTTTAATAAGTTGAAAATAATCCTTTCAGTTTATTTGATATTATAAATAAACTAATGTGCAAATAGATTGTGGCAAGTTAGGGTATTTGTGTCAAGAATTCGAACGTATGAAAACTATCAAGGTACCTATTTTGATATATATATATATATATATATAATGTAGGATATTATATATATATAATATATATATATATATATAAAGATATATGCCACGAAGGAAAATAAACGACGGAGTATCCTTCGTGGCATATATCTTTATTTATGGATTATCACGTTCCTAACATTCGTGATTCAGTTATACACACACACACACACACACACACACATACACACACACACACACATATATATATATATATATATATATATATATATAATATATATATATATATATATGTGTGTGTGTGTGTGTGTACTTCAATTCTTGCATTGTAAAGAGGATGAGAGAGGTTGCAGCTAATGGCCGCTTCTCATGATTTCTGTGTCGTCCTTTCTGAATGTGGGCAAGCCTATCACTTCCTCTAGGCATTGCGGTTACTTTGTCTTTCTTTCCTTCATCTCTCTCTCTTCTCTCTCTCTCTCTCATCTCTCTCTTCTTTCTTCTTTCATTACTTGATTAAATATTTGACTGTTTAAGGAATGCGATGACGAACTTACTCATTACGTTAAAATGGAGCGCAGAAACGGTACATTGCTTTCAGGAAATCATTTCTCTTGATATCTCCTTTTTCTTCTTCTTCTTTTTGTGCCTTCACTCAGGTATTCAGTCTCACCCGTATAGAGGTATTCTTACTACCGGACTGAAGTAGCAGAAGTACTTATGTAATTTTTCTTGGATTGTTACGGATAAATGTATGTTATATATATACATATATATACTATATGTACATTTATATATGTATATATATTATAATATATAAATGTACGTATATATACTATATATAATAATATTTTAGTACATTTTATATAAAGATTGTATATATATAACATATATAAAGTATGTATATATATTAACATATATATATATATATATATATATATTATATATATTATATATATATCTATATATATTATATATATATGTGTGTGTGTGTGTGTGTGTGTGTGTGTGTGTGTGTCGTTTGCGTGTAATAGTTTATTCTTTAACTTGTTTTATGCGGGATAATGTTTCGTGTGAGGATGGAAGATAAATGTGTTACAAGCCGTCAAAAGCATTCAAAGAATTTTGATGCCGAAAATTCTTGCAAACATTTTGCATTACCCTTTATCATAAACTTTGCTTTTCTGTTCTAGGACCATTTAAGTAACAATCATTTTGTGTCTTTGGGTTGAGAATTTTATTTACCTTTAGATGAACAAATTTTCCTGGTTAATTCGGTTTATTTCGTTTTTCATTTAATTTATTTGATGGAATCACCTGTCTTTCCTTGAATTTCTTGATTAGTAGACTCAGTGTGCTGACGCTCTAAATGCGGAAAATCGAGATCAGTATATACTGTCCTGAAATTATGTCTTTTTCAGACATGGCAAACGGGGTCAATTTTAGAACTATGGTTATTGCGTTTTCCGTTCTGTAGCTATAGAATTTTGTCTTAGTTCAAAAAAAAAAAAAAAAAAAAAAACTCTTCGTTCACGGTAGTCGTTTAATAGGCGACTCCTTCTTTTTGGGGATGTGGGATGTCATCCAGCCAAAGCATCCCATGTGAGGCTTATGCATGGTTCCTCCAGCCGTGAAAATCTCTTTTGCCTATGAGGATGACTAGGATTTTGCAGAGAGAGAGAGAGAGAGAGAGAGAGAGAGAGTATGCCTGGTAGCCTTAAAGGCACCATGAAATACTGTCCTCACGAAATTGTTCCACAAAGGCCGACGCGAAAACTGAGGCCTGCCTGCGGTAGGGACCCGAAGGAGTAGGTAAGGAAGGGTCTCTGAAAGGAGCCAACGCTCCTATTTTTACCTGGGCACCACGATGCCCAACCTAATGATGGGTTGAGGGTGATGTGGCGTCTATCCAGAGGAAAGCGCTACCGACACCCCATCTCTTGGGGTATATAACCGTGCAACTCTTATTAATCAAAGCTTACCTGCGTGTAATGGCTCTGCTATCATCACGTTAGACATGCTCTTTGCCTTGCTCCTACACGCTATTTGCTATGCTTCTTCCAGACGCTCACGACGCTCGCTCCTCTTCTGTTTGTATGTATATCAAGGGGTAATTAGTCTATTATTATTGTTATTTTGCAATAAAGACACATTCCTATGAAACGTGTCAGGAGACCGTGAACTCGCTAGGTGAGCTTTTCCAGGATAGAATACTCATAATTATGTGAGAGAAGGAATGCAAAGAAAGAAAAGATTTAACTCCATGTTATAGCGAGTGACACTGAGCAGATTTTAATAAATATAGACGTCGAACGCACAAGAAATGAGGTCATTGGTCATAATATCATTCGTGACCGTTACATGAAAGGTGTTTTAGCGGTCGTTAATCTGCGACGGATCATAATTTCAAAAATTTTCGTGGCAATAACTGTTATTGCTCACTTTTTTTTTTTTTTTTTTTTTTTTGTTTTTTTTTTTTTTTTTTTTTTTGCAGGGATTGCGAATTGCAGCGTTCTTTGATTCAGGTATGATTTCAGCTTTATGAAACAAGGTGTTGAGGAGATAATGGCCCACCAGGAGTACTGGAAGTAATGGCTTGGATGAATTCATTTCTTTAATGATGGATTGCGTTCAGGAGTTACTCCTCCTCCTCCTCCTCCTTCCCCCCCAACCCCCCCCCTCTTCTTTACGACGCCCGTTATGTGCTACATTATTTCATGGGAATTCCTTCCTCCGCTATCTTTATTACGCTCCTTTTTTTCTCTCTCTCTCTCATTTGATACTTATCGCGTGAGAGACATATTTAAGATTATTTCTTGGAGGGAACAGAGGTCTTTCCTTTGGAAAGAGGAAACAAAAAGACCAAACGAAAGAAGTTGATGTCACTGGACGTGGACTGGAGGCTATTACTTCGCGGGAAGCTACTCCTTAAACTCACAATAATACATTATTTTCATGATGAAAATAACAAAGGTATAAAGTTCATGATAACGTGAAAGTTTGATTTACTGATTTACTGAAAGAATATAAGTTTGATTTGTCGGTGTTTGTGTGGATTTTATGAAAAGCCATGTGTTTTAACTTGATTGATAGAATTAAAAAAGTACCGTAATGGGTTGATAGCATAAGTCCCTAATAGTCATGATGTATTACTCACTGCCTCAAAGCTTATCAAGGTTGAGAATACAAAGATTGTAAGCTTTCTCTATTTTAAAAGTGTTTAAACAGCCATACTTGTATTTAGCCAAACTTTGGTTACCCATCACTAACGGGACCTTAATTTTCCTTTAGTCCAATGAAATATAAAATTATGTGCTTTTCAAAAGCACATTTCGTTTTGTTGTGGTTAGAACCTTTTGGAAAGTGTGAGTATGTAGGCTTTTATTAGTAAAAGTAGAAATATTGAACATTCTATGGTCTGGTTATCACAATCTTATAACTCCATTCAGCTTCGTCTAATTTTCTTTTCGTTTGTCTTTACTTTGAGGAGTTGGTCAGTATTCCCTTCTGTAATCATTGTACTGCAATGTATTCTTTTGAATAGACCTAAAAGCCTTCTTTTAATCATCTCCAGCATTGCTGGATCATACTCTACCATGTGAATGATGATAGATGATATTCGATGACAAAATCATTCAACATTCCAAATTACCATTTGAGGCTACTGTTGCAAGTAAGTAGTATGATTTTCTATTAAAAGGAAACATTTCTCTAGACTTGGAAAATTTAATGTTCTACAGTGATTCCATCAGTTCAACTTTCGTGGGTTTTCTCAATTGGTATTGTTATTTTTATCATCATTTTAAAATAGAATTTTGGTTTTGGACTTGTGAGAATTTTTTAGCATGCATTCACTATTTTCGTCTTCTATTTTATCACATGATTTTATTTTTATTTCAGCCTTCCAGTACTATTTTTGTGGATTTACGGAATGACCCTTTCCCCTCATTATCCAGTCGCTTAATTAATTTATAGTTTTTACTATAATCATGTTGGTCTGCGAATCTAATGTGTAGAGAGACAGATTTTGCCTGCTGTATTTGCTTATTTTCGCTCTTTTTCAAGTCAAACTTTTCATGGCACTTTCCAATTAACTTGTTCATGTTAACTCGCAAGTTCAAATGACCTCAGCAATGTCATGTTCCAAATTTACATGATTACCGTATGTGACGAAGTCGAATACGAATAAACTAAGCACTGTAGGCATTACTAAAGGTTCTTTGCAACGTCCCTTCGGCCCCCAGCTGCAACCCCTTTCTTTCCTTTTACTCTACCTCCATTCATATTATCTTTCTTCCATCTTGCTATCCACCCTTTCTTAACAATTATATCATAATGCAACTGCGAGGTTTTCTTCCCGGTACACGTTTCAAACCTACCTACTCTCAATTTCCTTTCCAGCGGCGAAGGACCTCATTGGTCCCAGGACTTGGCCTTTTGGCCTCAACTCTATTTTTCCATTCCTAAGTCTTTCTTAAAGACGTTTCGTAGAATTGAAGAATATCTTGAAGACTTTTTTATAAAATAGAATCGTCTGATTAAGAGGAAGTTTCGTAACATGAAGTTCGATATCAGTTAAGCATATCTTGAAAAAGCTGCGTGACGTGGAAAGGTTTTGTTTATATTTTCTTTCACTTCATTTCTCCAAGTCGCGTGTTCTTGCTCAGTTTTGGAGTATTCTCTGCAATATTTTCTCCTATCATGTAATGAAGTTCATGTTAGCAAATAGTAAATAATAGCCCGAGAATTCGGGTTTTATATAAAACTGATGTATAAATGCCAATGTGTCCAAAACTGTTGTCTTGTCTCGTGTAAACACATGACAGTCAGTGCTGCGCTGTTCATATGAATAACCCCTGAAGCTTTGTTATAATTTTACTGAGCGTCGGAAATACAAACGGCCCTGAAAGCTCTTTATAAACGCCCTTGAAATCCAGTGCTCCACTTCAAACCCCATTCATTCTTTACATCGTTCATTCTTTATATCGTTTCTATGAAAGTTTTAAGGTGTAATACCCTTTTTTCAACTGTGATGTTTTGGTGTTAAAGAAATTCAGTTAGGAAATGGGAAGCTACGTTATATGAATCTCTTGCTTGAAAATATTCGCTTTCTTAGTACGTGCAAAAAAAATGTACATTATTTCCAACAGTAGTGAAATTCAAAGATAATAGTTGGCACTCTTCTTGACGCTCTGTACTTCTTGTTGGAAAATTATGTATTATTGTATTTGAGAATTGTATATTTGTTGATTCCTTCGCTGCCAAATCGCTGTGTGAAGTTTCTTCACATCTTTCTGGTTCTATTGTATTGCCTGGCCTCTGATTTCTTTGCTTTCTTTTTCTGATATATATATATATATATATATATATATATATATATATATATTTATTATCTATATATATAAGATAATATATAGATAATATATATATATATATATTAGTATATATATATAAACACATAGAAATAAATGAACGATTTGAATAACCTCTGTAAGGAAATAGTTGATATTATGATGTGGGGGGGGGGGGGTCGAATTTTTTTTACATCCTTTGTTGAAAGGAAATGCGAATTAAAGAAAACATATTTTTTATTACCAATAGAAATATTTTTCCATTTATCGGTGGGCGTTTCTCTTTTACACATACAAAAATATATCTTATAATTCTCCCTCTTTTATTATAGGCATTTTTTTTTTTTTTTTTTTTTGTAGCCACAGTTTTGTTAAGAATTAGACTACTGCACATTTGGAAATCACATGGCTCAGATTTAATAACTGAAGGCAGTTCAAAAAAAAAAAAAAGAAAAAAAAAACACTCCAATCTACTTATTTTGCAGTCTTCGAATGTACAAGCCTTTTAGATTTTTTTTTGTTGGGCGCACTGCAGCGACATAGCTTTGAGATCTTCTCTCTCTCATCATATCTCAATGTGTTTTTCCGGAGCTATTCAATATCAAAGTCATTAGATGAACTAAATTTAGGAAACTGAACGGTAATATGACGTCACCGTGCTAATTGCCCCTATTAATTTCATATCTATATGTATTGTGTTTCTGTTAATTTCATATTTATATCAGTTACGTATTTTAGAAAAAGATCGTAATTCCTAATGTGTCATGTTATGTATTCTGACTTTCATGTCAAATTACTTTATGATTTACAGTCCCGAAAGAATACACGACTTATTGCACTATACGGGAGAAATTAAAAATTAGAACTTATGCGTCATCGCCAACTCGTAGGTCTCAGACTCCTTCCCCGTTCGAAATTGTTGCAAATAATGATGCGCATTATATCGACTGGACGCCGTTATCAGATTGATTCTACCGTTGTTCCAGGAGCAGCTGAGTGTAAGCGTTAAGCGGATGTGAGCCAGGTATTATTAAGTTAGACTGGCATGCGAAACCTCTCTTGGATTTGCAGTTGGATTATTTTACTTGGGGACATGAATGTGAGCCAGTTTGAATATTCATGCAAAATTGTTCTATATAAATAACAAGTATGAAAAGCGCCCAAGTTTCGTCTGCGCAGTCGAGTTTTCTGTACATCGTATAAGCAAGGCCACCGAAAATGGATCTATATCTCGGTGGGCTCTATATGTGTCGCGGCCCATGAAACGAACCACCGCCCGTTAGTGGCCTATCTTCTATCGTTGCCAGAAGCACGATTGTGGCTAACTTTAATCTTAAATCAAATAAAAATCTACTGAGGCTAGAGGGGTGCACTTTGATACGTTTGATGATCGGAGGGTTGTTGATCAACGTGTGCATATGCATATGCTCAGTCTATATTCAGTGTTTTGACTGTACGTTCCTTTGTGATGGAAATTACATATTCATGTCATTTGATTTTTATCAGTATTTGAAACATTTGACATCAGTATTAGAATTAAGGCTATCTTTACTAATCCGATACAATGATTCCTGGTTCTTACTTGAGCTTGAATATGGTGTTCAGCAACAGGTCATCAATTAAATGTGGTTTGTCCTGAGAATGTTAGAGAAATCGATGGCGATGATGGTTTTCACTCTGCTGCAGAGTCGTCCAAAGTATCGTCTGCATTTAGCCTCATATGAACTTTATGATTTACGTTGTCTAGATTATGGTGCGAAATAATTTTCTCACACGCACGCGCTCACACACACAAATATATTATATGTATATAAGTTTATATATATACATATATATATATAGTATATATATATATATATATATATATATAATATATATATATATACATACACACATATACATATTGTTATGTCTGTGTCTGTCTGTCTATCTGTGTCTGTGTTTACTAGCAACGCGTTTATGCAAAAGACGTTGCGTGGATAAAATGATGACGGTTTATGAAGATTACTTCTGAAGAAAATGGCTAAGAACTGTATCCCTGGAAGTACAAGTAATTGTATAGGGAAGTTCCCAGATGTATCATTATCAATTTCCACACATTGTTTTGGGTCTGATAGATTGTTTTCAGGTGGAGTGTGTTCATCAACCCTTGGTCCGGTCTTGATTCATCTGAGCTGGTGGGTGTAAACTAGTTTTGTGATGAATGACGGAGGCACGAAAGATAACAGGTTCCCTTAGATCGTTTTTATGAACGGACGACTAGCATATTGATTAGGTGTCTTTACACAGCGGTATTCCTACTTAGTAGACGCGGTTCTCGAAAGTTCTGAACAACTGGATGCAAATGGTGGAATTACAGAATGGTTTCGTATAAACGACGATAGGGGAGTAGAAGGCTGCAGAGATAGGCATCACTTAGTGTAGTGGTAGATCTTAAGAACAACTAGCAAGTGGGTGAAATTAGTGTTGTTTATCACGGTATATATTCATGTAAGTTACCAAATAACAGAGTGTGTAGCCGTAAACTATTATACTATTCAGTAATCGGCAATTCTCGAAGGCTCTGAAACGTTGGATGCAGATGATGCAGTCCTGATGTAGTTGCGTTTGATGCCATAACTGAGTGGAATTATAGAAGCAACTTAATCAAGAAGTGGACGGCTCTCTCACTGAGAAGATAAGTACATCTCAGAGTCATTGAGCGGTTGCATGCACATGAAGGAGTCTTTGAGCAGACGGGTCAAAATAAACGAATCACTTGCGAATTCACACAAATGTCTGTGATATGGACCCACTAACTGGAAGTGGACAACGATAACATTGAACCAATAAACAAATTTTGATGGCACTGAGCAGTTGAATAAGAATGATGTACTCACAGCGCAGATGGATAAAGATGTTGGACTTTCACAGTAGGTTCTTATAAAATGATTGAGTTAAAGGTAGCTTTAGAAAATGGATACCTTTAAGCACTGAATATTTTGATGCCAATAACTAAATCAGTAAGAATTTTGGCAAAGACAATGGGAAAAAAATGAGTCCTTGTAAACAAAAGAGTGATAAATTAAACGGTTTTAAATAGTCATTGTGAGACGATATGCAGATTGCTGAATTTGTGGTCGTATTATTTTGCTCTCACGGTGACACAACATATTACATGGCATAATTCCTTAAATTACTTGTGGTCGCTGTAAGACTGGTGTCAAATGAGCTGCCCTTCCGAGGTGCTGAAATATGTCTCAAATTTTTCAGTCTGTAATATAAGGCAGAAAATGACTTTCTGTTACTGACAAATGATAACACTGATCAAACTGGGTGACTCTGGTGATTTCAGTATTCGCACAATTTCAACTGAACTGTGAATCCTGAAGTGCACAGTGAAACCCAACGCGCCTCCTGTGAAGAGACCTTTTCAGATTCAAATGAGTAAGACAGATTAAGAGAAACCCTCTAAAGATAACCGAGAAGGAAAAGGAAGGGATTTGGAAAGACCTAAATAACTGGAATTAAACCGTGTATGGCAGACGTATGGATAACTGAAGTTTTGACGAAAGAAAATATTAGATTGGAAGAGACAACAGACCTTTGCAGTTACGACCTAAAGTTGCTGCAGTTGCTTTTCGTCTGCTTCGGCTCCTGTTTTCCCGTGAAAAAAAAAATGAATTGCAAACAGATATTGATTGTATTGCTTTCGCCACTTGTTACAGAAATAAATGGACAAGTACTCTCTGAAATTTGAGTGTGTGTATGTGTGTGTGTACATAAGCAAGTATGTTACATGTACACATGACTGCACATAGTCGTACTCGCATTTGCCCTCCCGTCCATTGGATTCCGTAAGTACTTCTGCACATTATATATATATCTATATATATATATATATATAATATATATATATATATATGTATATCTGTGTATGTGTATATCTATATATAATATATATCCCATATATATATATATGTGTGTGTGTGTGTGTGCGCGTATATGTTTATATACATGTATGTGTAGTTATGTGTATGTTTACATGTGTATAATTATGCAGATAAGCGTGCACACATTTGAAAAAAATATATACCTATACATGCGTATATTATGGAAAAATAGAAAATACAGGTAACTGTATGTTCTTAACTATTGTGGACAGGAAGAAACATGCTAGAAGAAAGTTTAATGCAAAAGTGAATAACCTAAGATTGTCCGGGGAATTTCATACTAAACTATAAATAACGCAATGAGAGAGAAATAACCTCTCATATTGACATACAGATTCGCCTTCTAGTATTGATTGTGGAATTACTTTTACGGCTGATTTACATGAATGACCATAAAATGAAGTAATACGTTCGGGAAAGCACTTATTCATGAGGTAACAAATTATTTCACCTACCTTTAATGGAAGTGGGCATCACCCATGCAGACGAAGCCGGCGTTAGCGCCGTCAGTGCACCACATGCGGTGCACTGTAGGTATTACTTAAGGATTTTTTGCAGTGTCCCGTCGGACCCTAGCTGCAATCCACCTTTCATTCCCTTTACTTTACCTCCGTTCATATTCGCTTTCTTCCATCTTACTTTCCACCCTCGCCTGACTATTTTTTCATAGTGCAACTGCGAGTTTTCCTCCTGTTACACCTTTCAAGCCTTTTTACTGTTAATTTCTGTTTCAGTGCTGAATGACCTCACAGGTCCCAACGCTTGGCCTTTGGCCTAAATTCTATATTCTATTCTATTCAAGACAGGCGACTTGCCGGCTTTCGAACATCGAACCCATTACATTCGGATTCCCATTCCTTCCTTTATTGTCAATAGGGTTAGTTGTTCTGTTTGTTTGTATGGTGTTTTTACGTTGCATGGAACCAGTGGTTATTCAGCAACGGCTTTACGTCACTTCCGAACCACGTCGAGAGTGAATTTCTATCACCAGAAATACACATCTCTCACACCTCAATGGAATGCCCGAGAATCGAACTCGCGGCCATCGAGGTGACAGGCCAAGACCATGTCGATCACGCCACTGAGGCGCTAGTTGTTCTGTGATGGTCGACCTTCTCTAAATATTCCCTAAACTTTATTGAACTATATCAACAGTCAAAAGACTGTAGTGAAATCCTTTATCTATGACTAGCAGTTTATTTATTTCAGAATTTCCCTTTTATCTCCAGCAAATAGTGTACGTTGCTAGACGTCACTTTTTTAGCTTTCTGAAGAGAAAAATATCGTGCCGGCTTTGTCTTTCCGTCCGCACTTTTTTTCTGTACTTTTTCTTTCTCCCCCCAGATCTTAAGAACTACTGAGGCTAGAGGGTTGTAGATTAGTTTGTTGATCATCCACCCTCTATTCATCAAACATACCAAATTACAGCCATCTAGCCTCATTAGTTTTTATTATGTTAAAGGTTAAATTTAGTCACTATCGCGCTTCTGGCAACGATATAGGCCAGGCCACCAACCGGGCTGTGGTTAAAGTTTCATGGGCTGCGGCTCATACAGCATTATACCGTGACCACCGAAAGATAGTTCTATCTTCGGTGACCTTGATTATACAGAAAACTCGATTGCGCCCAAGAAACTTCGGCGCATTTTTTCCTTGTTCTTATACATCACCAGTTTTGCTCTGTATGTTGGTCAATATGGTTTGACTGATTTTACGAAATTGAAGCTGTCAAGGCAAGCTCAGTGGCACCTTCGTTGCTTCAGACAGTGAAAAGAGGGAGTTTGAGTGGTTGGACAGCAAGATGAAGAGATCCAGAAAATAAACGAAATGAAGAACAAGGATCTAAAGGCGGAGCTGGGAGAAACCACCACAGTGAACTAAGAAGTAATAGTTAGAGGTTGGACAGCAACATTAAAGAAAGGAGGTGGGAATGGAAGTAAAGTAAAAAAGTTCAAAAGTCGGGGGGAAAAAGTGGGTGAAAACATCCTTTAGTAATGTCTACAGTGCACCACGTCCCTACCCCACTAAGGTGTGGTCAGTGTGGTGGAGTATGTAAAAATAGAGGTCATTTAATTTTACACCAAGATGTGATGCCGTATTTACGCGCAGTGTTTAATACTAAACAACAAGAAATATTCCAATGACACCGTTCTTCACAACAAATAATTTTGACGTGAATTTTCTGGGTCATTGACAGTATTATTATACATTAATCGGAATTTTTGGCCATTTTTTTGTAGATCAGTTGCTTTCAGAGCTTTCGAATGTTTATGATTTTGTCATGGTAATCATTACTCAACTTAGAGCAAGCCCAACTAAAGTTGGGTTCCATCACCATTTTGTTTCTATTTTCCTATCATATGAACCTCCATAGGATTCAATCTGAAGAGTATCCAATGTATATTGACGCATTTTTGTTTATATATTTTTAGTCCATGAAATGTATGTCTCTTTGTAATCGATATATGTATTTGTTGTAACTTTTTTGTGATTAATAATAGATACTTATTATAAATCGTATGAACTTTGATTTCGAGGAACATTCTGTTTGTGTGATATGCAGTACATTGATCTACGTTTATGGATACAAGAGTGCGTTGATGAGTACATTATCAGATAGGTTTTCAGTAGAGCTGGCAGTGCTTACATAAAAAAAACTTAATAATTCGTCTGTATTTTCTTTGTTGTTCGATTACTTTTCCATTTTCCTTTTGGAGATACTGTATTCTTCCTCCATAGTAATATATTAAATAGTAGGAACAAAGGATGTCAACTGATGCTTGAACTAATAGTGTTTGCTATTTTATTGTGGTTAAGTCGGTAACGTCTTAATTTATTTTGAAACTTTATAAAATTATGTGTAGATGGCCATCCTATTCGCCGCCTATGCATATATCCATTAGTTGTGCCTGAAAATTTATCGTCTCGTTTGTGTGTTATCTCAAAATTATCCTATAAAATCGTTTATTAAACCATGGAGAGCATTTTGCTTATTTCCAGCCATATGATATTAGAGATGCATGTACGTAGGTTGCGAATGGAAGAATCAAACCATAAATCCATTAAAAGTTAAGTAGCCGTTTTCTAACCAAGTTTCAACCAAGCCAACTAAACAAAATTGCTATTCAAGCTTAGTGCGTTTCCTCTAGATTGCAATAAAAATGTGCAATAATTTCTAATTGTATTGCCATGTGTAATTTCAGTTGGGTTGCTCGTCCACAGCCTGTTAAATTGAAGATAATATTTTATCATGGCTTCTTTCTCATAGCTGGAAAGTGATGAAATAGTGAAAAGAATGATAAAAGAAATTACTCTCAGAAGATGGCAGAGAATGAGTTGGAGGTTGGAGGATGTGGAGTAAGAAGGTTCTCTGTAATTCTCTGAGATGGTGTGTTTAGATGGAAAGATGGGGAGTGGTGTAATAACTACAAAATTTAACCAATCAGGTTGGGGAAGAACTAACATCAAGCTTACTTTATCTGATTTGAGAGAAAGTTTCTATTTACCGAAAAGATAAATTGGTTTGTATTAAGAGAGAGAGAGAGAGAGAGAATTCTCCACGAAAGAAAAGACAAATACAAAGCATAAAACCTCTGACACTTGATTTTGTACCTGTCAATGTTATGCTTTATTTATGTCTGCGAATAATGCCCGTCCGTTACGCATGGCCGTATTTTGCCTGCAAAACTCATCCCGAGGCTCGTAAGTAACCATTTTTTGTGGATGTCTTCGTATTATTTATAGACTACTCCTTATCTGACAGTACCATTAAAGAATGAGTTTTAATGTTTTACTTCGTGGAAGCTGACGTGTAAAAGAAAGATATTTTCCCATTAGCGTTCTCTCGGGAAATGAAGTGTGGCTTCTCTGATTGCACAGGAATACTCTAGGAAATTCTGCTCACTTGATTCCTCTCCTCTTTGTATATTTGGTTTTGTTTCATCACATTGGTTTAGGTTATATTCATGCATTTGCGGAGTAGGCAATGGAGAGGAATAAAGAAGATATGGGCAATAGCACCGCTGGGAAATTGCATTTTAAAAACAACGCAATTCTTAAGAGGAACTAAGTGGAAAGGAGGATTTGAATATAGGCAGGGAAGATATTCTTCCTCAGGAGACGGAAGTCGAAGGTTTCTATGGTAGACGAATGACGTAATCAATGGAATTTTAATATGAGAGGCTTTGGGTAAAAACGTCAGACGGAAATAAGATATCTTCCAGATGTAGCCTTGAGGGATGATGCACAGATTCCATAGAATGTGTTAAAGTATTTTTTAATAGATAGTTTTTTTTATCGAATAGTAATACAACAGAGGATCTAAAATTTAACATGCATCATGTACAGAAAAAAAATCATAATATAATTGAAAGGTTAAGAGTAATGCGGATTTTCGTAAACAACGCATTTGATGAATCTGAGAAATGGCGAAATAAGTGGATTCTTTAGTACTTTCGTATTTTAGTAACGCTGTGAATAGAAAAGTAATGCGGAGAGGCTTCTTTTAAAGTTCAAATGTAATGATATTTCTAAATGTAGGTCTCCCTCGAAAGCGCGTTTATGTCCCCCTCCCGTTTTATCTTTTTGGAATGAAATGAGAATGGTAGGTCCAGGAGAACCAAATATATACAGCAGGTGCGTATATATGTTCAGTATGTATAAGAAGCATAAAGAAAAAAGTGAATTATTTTAATAATAAAATAATGATGATGATGATGATATTATTATTATTATAATCGAGGACCCAGAAATATGCAGACAGGAGAAGGACAAACAGAACAGAAGAATGGCACAACAAACCAATGCACGGACAGTTTATGGCAGACAAAAGAACTGGCCAGCGATGAAACGTGGCGATGGCTACGAAGGGGAGAATTCATGAAGGAAACAGAAGGAATGCTAACTGCGGCACAAGACCAGGCCCTAAGAACCAGATGTGTCCGAAGAACGATAGAGGGGAATAACATCTCACCCATATGCAGGAAGTGTAATATGAAAAACGAGACCATAAACCACATAGCAGGCGAATGTCCGGCACTTGTACAGAACCAGTACAAAAAGAGGCATGATTCAGTAGCAGAAGCCCTCCACTTGGAGCCTGTGCAAGAAATATCAGCTACCTTGCAGTAATAAGTGGTACGAACACCAACCTGAGGAAGTGATAGAAAACGAACAAGCAAAGATCCTCTGGGACTTGGTAGCAGAACAGATAGGATGTTACGTGCCCATAGACCAGACGTGACGTTGATTGACAAAATGAAGAAGAAAGTATCACTCATTCATGTCGCAATACCATGGGACACCAGAGTAGAAGAGAAAGAAGGAGAAAAGATTGATAAATATCAAGACCTGAAAATTAGAAATAAGAAGGATATGGGATATACCAGTGGAAATTGTACCCATGATCATAGGAACACAAGGCACAATTCCAAGTTCCTTGAAAAGGAACCTGGAAAAACTAGAGGCCAAAGTAGCTCCCGGATTCTTGGAGAAGAGTGTGCTCCTAGAAACAGCACACATTATGAGAAAAGTGATGGACTCCTAAGAAGGCAGGATGCAACCCGGAACTCCACACTAAAAAACCACCCAGTCGAATAGGATGACTGATAGACCAAAATAAATAAATAAATAATAAAATAGTAATAATAATCTCTTTGTTAAAAAGAAATACATGTGAAATCAATGTTTCCGGGTAGCAAAAAGTGGAAGGCAATAACAGAAAATAATTAATTGATGGAGCGATACCAGGTTGGAGAGTGTGCATCAACGTCAGTAAACACAAAGGTACATCTAAGATAAAATACAGAAGTCTTCGCAGTGGACTGATGTACCGCTGGTAATGTTTTTACATAATTGCTTTCATCATTGAGGTTTAGCGTACAAAGGCATTAAAACAGGGAGAATTTGCAGACTCAGCAGCAACCCTATGAGTGATGCGTTTGCATTTAAAAGCTTGACGTTCGGCGATTATAGAAAGTTGGGGAAAAACTCGTAGTTATGCGTTATCTCGCTATTTCTCAAACTGTCTCATATATATTTGTTGTAATGTTATTCAAATGGAACTACGACTTAGACTGAAGTGTATGAGAAATGACTGAAGTTTTAAAATGAGATTTTCTCTCTCAGTTATATCTAATTAGTGCTCCTTAAGTAGTTTGGTGATAGCACAAACCGCATAAGTAGTTCCCCGCTGAGTTTAGTGTTTATGTCTAACATCAACTACAGTATATAAGAGAGTGTTTCACATTTGAATCATACTTTATTATTATTCTCGTAGTCAAGGATTGACGTAATATCGCGATAACTATTAAATTTAATGTATAATGGCGTAGATGAATATGTAAATGAAGAGTGTAATGTGAATGGGAAAGCATCGTGAAAACGGCTTTTGAACAAAGATTTTTATTATTATTATTATTATTATTATTATTATTATTATTATTATTATTATTATTATTATTATTAATTAATGAACGTACCTTATATCAGGAAGAAGTACTTATGGAGTTAACTGGTCAGGCAGCCTGAATACTTTACTCTAACGAGTTTCATCCAACTTCCCGACAGTCCAGTGAAAAGTGGTAGTTTTTAATTGAAGTTACTCTACTAACAGGCTGTGACATAAGTGAATTTCAACCTTATATATGGTCCCACTACGACTCCACAAGACACTGATTTAATATCAAGAATTCTTTTTTGGATGGACTTCCAACCAGATCACAGAGGTCATAAAAGAATGTAAAATCTAAGCACTTACACAGTACTTTAGAAGTCATTCTGGAGCTGGGTAGGCAATTTGCTTCAGCAAGTTCACCAATTTTTCAATGAAGTAGTGACAGAGTGACAGCATTTAAGTCACCATTCCAGAAGCAGTAAGTGTTTTACGAGTGCAGAGGAGTCGCAGCATGAGGGGGAAGAAGGTGTCTTTACTCGGCACCTGAGTCAGCCTCAACACTTTGCATCAGCAAGGTGTTGAAATTCGAATTAAGTGCTGTTACTTTGGTCAAATTCGATAGTGCAAGCATAACTTAAAACGTGATTTCCCCGTAGGGGGTTCGTGCCGTCAGTGCACCGCATTACACAAGGTTCTTTGCAGTGTCTCTTCGGCCCCTAGCTGCAACCCTTTTCATTCCTTTTACTGTACCTCCATTCATATTCTCTCTTCCATGTTACTCTCCATCCTCCAGTAACGATAATTCATAGTGCAACTGCGAGGATTTCCTCTTGTTACACTTTTTGAACCTCATACGCTCAATTTTCCTTTCAGCGCTGAATGACTTCATAGGTCCTAGCGCTTGGCCTTTGACCTAAATTGTAATTCCTTGGCTAAACAGGTTTCAGATAGAAACATTTTCATTAGGAAAAATATTACTTATTTAGAAAAAAAAGAGAGTTGTTTGAACTTAATGAATTTGTGAAATTTGCAGATCCAAAATCCTTTCATGTCATGATATGAGTGAAATTTCGTAATATTGGTAAATAAGTAATGGTTTTAGACCTTAAACCTAATCTCCAGTCTTCGGATATCGCCTATTTTTCCGGCTTATGCTCTACTTGTTCCATCGATTGCGCATTCAATCGTCACTGTTAATTAAAAGTGAGGAATAACCTCGTATTCGACGGCCAGTGAAATCATGATAATGATGATGATGATAGCGATGATAGCTACAGTCTCAAAATTTGTCTCAGAATCGATTCCGCTAACCCATATCCTGCTGAACGTACTTCCCAAAACACACACGCACACACACACACACACACCCCACCCACCCAATCCTCCCCCCCCCCTTCCACCACACACACACACACACACACACACACACACACACCTCCTTTCCTCCCGCCCACTCACCTTCCTTCCTGCCCTTCCTAGTTCCTTTACGAAGCGGCTGCTGAAGCCGCCTCCCTTCGAGACCGCATCGAAAGAACGACCTGAAAAAGAAAACCACAGGGTGATTAAAACGCATTTGTTAATATGAAGAGATTAGACTCTAATTGAGTCTTTAAAAGGGTTCATCCTCCTATCACGCCTGGTGGATTAAACAGACATTAAGTGGCGTCGCATGTGGGGATGACTTTTTTTATACCTATCTTGCGCAGGTGCGGTTTACTCGGTATGCAATGGAATTGTCCGCGCTGTAGCGCTTTGCAAGTCCGCTTCTTCAATGCAACAATGCTTTTCTTAAACCTTGTCTGTAAAATAGTGCTTTTCGTAGGACCCTGCTCTTCAAAGCAATAATGCGTACAATGCCTTCACCTTCAGGTCAAAGCTTTCAATATCATCTTCTAAGTAATGCTTTTTTCTTTGCTTACGTACATGACCTTTTTCAAAGCAATAACACTTGCGATATCTACCTCTTTAAAGCAACACCGTGCATAAAACCTTTCTTGTCAGCGTGATAATGCCTTTAATATTCTCCCCTTCACGTAGAGGTTTCCAGCTACCTCATTCTTCTTTTTCTAGTGAGAAAAAAAATATATAAAATCTCTCATAAACGAAGGCTCATGATGCCATCAAGCCTAATTCCCCATTATTCATGTGCGCTCAAAAGCAGTCGTTTAGGTCATCCCTTCTGTCTCTACTTTACTAATATAGTATCAGTATTTGCGTACTCCTTTTTTTCCTAATTTTTTCAAATAAATGTATTTTTAAGTGAGTATTATCGTCGGAAATGAACAGGATTTGTCATCTTGTTTAATGAAAAATGATTACTGCAATTGCGAAACACAACTTAGGTCAAAAATCTAATTCTTCCTTTTGAAAAGCTTTTTCAGTGGCTTTCTTTTTAAACATATTTTTCTTTAAATGGCCACAGACATTTGAATCCTTCAGTTACGCTCATTGAAAATAAAAATTGTATGTAATTAAACCCACGATTTAGTCTAAAATACTCTGAAAGTGTCGGTAAAATTAGATAATAAATTTTTGTTGAATGAAGGTTCTGCTTGGAAATTAAGTATCCGCACATTTGAACTATAACACAATATTTTGTTACGATCATTCTTAGAATTAATTTGTCCCCTCCAACATTATGCTTGACATTTGATACTGAAACAAATGTGAGATTCGAATTGCCATTGTTTTAATATATATATTATGAAATTTTCGTGATTCAGTTTATATATATATATATATATATATATATATATATATATATATACATATAATCACATTTATATATATATATATATATATATATATATAATATATATATATATATATGTATATATGTGTGTCTGTGTGTGTTTGTGAGAGAGAGATTCTAAAGGCTATTAAAACAAGCATTTTAACGGGAAAACAGTATATTTTGGCTAAAGATTTATGAGACTAGACATTTTTTTCTTCAAGTGAATTTCGTTTTTATGGGTTCTTAAAAATGAGAAAAAGATAACAGCGTGAACACTTTTCTCAATTTTTTTTCCAGTGTTAAGTCGTTTCGCCTGACATGGGGCCCTGGGTTCTAGGAACAGAAAGGACAGAGGTCCACTACTACATTCAATCTCAACCGCTGAGTCGTGTATGAACACGACAATAACTGGTTCACGTACCTAACAGTCTCACGAGCTGCGCGTCCAAACCTTTGACTCAAATTTATTCACTTCTGTGTTGCACGTATTCCCTTGATCCCTAGATTTTGAGACCCTTCCTTTCCAGCACCTCTTCCATGCTATCTATCCATCCGTTTCTAGGTATCCCCCCCTCCCCCCTCCCAAAGCCTACGAATTGTATACTCGTTTCACCGACTGGACAATTTCCATTCTTTGCACACGGTCTCGCAATCAGTTCTCTTTTAATATTTCTCTAGGTTCGTGTTTGCCACATATTGCTTTTACTACGCATCTGCCACTTTTCACATACCTTTTTCATGACATACTCTAAATCTGTGTGCAAACCCACACTGTTCTTTGCTTACCTTTTCTCATGCCTTGAGTAGAATAGGACAGCACAGCCACTGGTAACCTGGGCAACACGTCTCTATACTCAAAAATTGCTAATACTGCGGCTGCACTATGCTCGAGCAGTGGGAAATGCGGCCACTTCAAGAGTCCATTGTTAGTTCACGCCTACATGGAATTATAAATAGATATACGGATGTTTTAATCCAAATTGTGGTGAGGGTGTAAGGATACTACGACCGTATGTCCTGCGTGTTGTAAAAGGCGACTAAAAGGACAGCTGCTGTCTGGCAGCCTTACTTTTTTAGCAAAAGGCTATGCCCACCGCCAACAACTGTGGAAACTGCTGCCTTGCTGATTAACTTCTTAGTTAACGGCTAGGCCCACCACCAATAACCGTGGAAACTGCTGCTTTGCAGGTGGACTTTTCAGTCAAAGGCGAGGCCAACCGCCAATAACTGGTTGATGACAGTAAGGGCATGCGGTCGTAAAAACCCCTTTGCCAAATAATAAACCATGTCTGATGTTGTAAGGAAAGGCGCATCAGGCAACCGACCTTTAGTGTAGGGATAACGGTGGGAAAGAAGTTTCGGATGTTTTAATCCTAGAAACACTAGACGCTGGAGGACCCTTTTGCTTCAATATCTCAGTGAGAATCTACGAATGAAGTGCGGCCACAGGAACCATTGATACCAATCAGTTAAAGAAAAGAGTTTAAGGGATTATAAGATTGAAGGAAGGAAGACCTTAAGTTAGTTGCGTCTAACAAATTGCAAAGAGAACTACTACACAGGCTGGATAGACAAGTATCCTACATGCAAGAGATAAGAGGAACATTCCAAATGAATACATTACTCCCGGCATACTCCTTACCCCAGTGTCCCATAAGTAATACAAATGTTAATCATTGTAATAGAATCAAAATATCTTTCTGAGCACCAAACAAAGACCTGTGTTACTCACCGTACCTAAGAGGTCGCTTTGTAAATGCATATAATTCTTGTCTCGTATTTCGTCTCCTTGAAGAACATGAGAATTTATTGCGAAATCTGTCGGTTATGGTTTCTTGGCCTCGATATTTATGAGAGCATTGTTGTGTCAGAAGGTGTTTGTATTAAACTCGTTCGAAAATTCTGCATTCTCATTACGCTATAGAGAGAGAGAGAGAGAGAGAGAGAGAGAGAGAGAGAGAGAGAGAGAGAGAATGGTAAACTAAATTTTTTCGGGTAAGAGTTGCTGTAAAATACCAGGTATTAGAAGATTGTTTGTACTTTAATTCACGTAAATCTTGTTCGATAGATTTTTACGATTGTTTCCTTTGTATAGCCTTTTCACGTGTATTTAATTCTCTGGACTCCGTATTACACTTATATCTGTACACACAATTTATCCCAAATATTGTTTTTATTTCAAAGATCCTTTGTTTTTATGTTATTTGCATATGTGAAGGTCAACCCAGTTTTTTCAGGTGTAGTAGCACATTATTTTGTTGTGACATCATTTCAGGTAAAAAAAAAATCAGTAATTTTACTAACCACATCGAGTGAATGTTACCTTCTTTTTTATTATTTCTTCATTCCCCAACCACTGCAATATTTTATATTTGTCGTCGAGAGCTGACTCTTTGCGGCTTTTTAAAACAAGATTAGAATCCCCGAGGGAGGAGAGCAGAAGAAACTGCAATAAAGCAGTCTGTGAGGAAATTTACTTTGCAATGAGGAAACCCAGCGTTTGCGATGAAGTTCTTGGACAGCTTGCATGAAAGCTGGTGTCTGTGTGTGTGTTGAGACTGCTAATGCTTGTGCTTGGTACAGTGTTGGATATACGAGGTATACACAATAGTGTGTGCATATATATGTGTGTGTGTGTACATATGTTATATATATTTGTATATATGTGTGTGTTATTTGTGTTTGTGTACATATTAAGATTTTCCCTAACAAGGAGCGGCCAATCAGTATTGTATCACCCACATACATTAGCCAATCCTCACTTCCATCATAAACCTTCATAGTAAAAGAAACAGCACATATATACATACATATACAGTCATGTATATATACATAACTGTATATGTATGTATATCTGCTGTTTCTTTCGCTAAGGAGGTTTATGACGGAATATATATATGACTGTATATATATGTATATCTGCTGTTTCTTTCGCTAAGGAGGTTTATGACGGAATATATATGACTGTATATGTATGTAAATATATTCTGTTTCTTTTACTAAGAAGGTTTATGACGGAAGTGAGGATTGGCTAATGTATGTGGGTGATACAATACTGATTGGTCACTCCTTGTTAAGGAAAAAGCTTAATATGTATACAAACAACACACAACGTGTCTAGATATATTATTAGATATGATATATATATATATATATAGTATATCTTATATGTATATACACATATGTACACATTTACTTGTATTAAATATGATTATAGTACCCTCTTATTACTTATGTGTTAGGATCGTTGTATAGTGGTAACTGTTTTCCTAAGGTCTCGTTAATTATTGTTCTTTTCCTTTATTATAATTATTTCTCTTTTATTTTTTACTTCGATTTCCGTGTTCACCATTCAGTCTGAAAATTGAAGGGTAGTTTCCCTTACCAAGCGCAATGAACGTCTTTAACAATCATGTGGGTATATATATATATATATATATATATATATATATATATATATATATATATATATATATATATATATGCTTAAAAAATCACAGTAGATGCACGTGACTTCATAAATAAGCGAATACCACGGGAAATGATAGTCAGGAATCCAAGCGCTTTCGTCTTTATTCAGACATCGTCAAGGAGCTACTAAAGTACAATCGGCTTGTAAAAATTCTTACTCCTTTGGTAGGAAATATTTCTAACACGAATGTTAAAAAACAATGTTGATTTTATAAACAAATTGAATAGTTTTAAATTTGAATTATGATTTTAATATGGTTAGTTTTGATGTTGTCTCTTTATTTACAAAAGTGCCTGTAGATGACTTACTTGAATATTTGGAAGAGGAATTAGAGCGTCATGACATTCCCTTAAGTGTAGAAAATCTCATTAGTCTCATAAGGTTATGTATCAAAGATAGTAAATTTTGTTTCAATGGGGAATTTTTGTACAAAAGTTTGGCATGGCCATGGGTAATCCCTTATCTACTGTCCTTAGCAATATTTACATGGGATTTTTTGAGACAAAACTCTTACCAAGAATTTTGCCCCAAAAAGTTATTTTGTTTAGATACGTGGATGATATCTTCTGTATTTGGCCAGTTCACGAAAACCTCCAGGAATTCCTTAATAATCTCAATAATTTAGTCCCTTCTATAAAATTTACTGTAGAGAAGAAAGAATTGTAATTTGAATTTTCTTGATGTAACTGTCCATAGAAATGATAGAAATTTCACCTTTTCAGTCTTTCGAAAATCAACTAATATTGCCTCTTTTGTTCATTACTACTCCAATCACCATCAAAATGTTAAATTCTCTGTTTTTTCTGGGATGTTCCTAAGGGCTTTACGTGTCTGTAGCCCGCAGTTTATTGACGCTGAAATTAAAACTATTTATGATATTGCATTGAAACTTAAATACCCAAGGATTTTTGTAGATGTGAGGAAATTTACTTTGCAATGAGGAAACCCAGCGTTTGCGATGAAGTTCTTGGACAGCTTGCATGAAAGCTGGTGTCTGTGTATGTGTGTTGAGACTGCTAATGCTTGTGCTTGGAACAGTGTTGGATATACTAGGTATACACAATAGTGGGTGCATATATATGTGTGTGTTATTTGTGTTTGTGTACATATTAAGATTTTCCCTAACAAGGAGCGGCCAATCAGTATTGTAATCACCCACATACATTAGCCAATCCTCACTTCCATCTAAACCTTAAATTCATAGTAAAAGAAACAGCACATATATACATACATATACAGTCATGTATATATACGACTGTATATATATGTATATCTGCTGTTTCTTTCGCTAAGGAGGTTTATGACGGAATATATATGACTGTATATGATATAAAGTATATTCTGTTTCTTTTACTAAGAAGGTTTATGACGGAAGTGAGGATTGGCTAATGTATGTGGGTGATACAATACTGATTGGCCACTCCTTGTTAAGGAAAAAGCTTAATATGTATACAAACAACACACACGTGTATATATATATATATATATATATATATATATATATATATATATATGTAGTATATGTATATACACATATGTACACATTTACTTGTATTAAATATATTATAGTACCCTCGTTATTACTTATGTGTTAGGATCGTTGTATAGTGGTAACTGTTTTCCTAAGGTCTCGTTAATTATTGTTCTTTTTCCTTTATTATAATTATTTCTCTTTTATTTTTTACTTCGATTTCCGTGTTCACCATTCAGTCTGAAAATTGAAGGGTAGTTTCCCTTACCAAGCGCAATGAACGTCTTTAACAATCATGTGGGTATATATATATATATATATATATATATATATATATATATATATATATGCTTAAAAAATCACAGTAGATGCACGTGACTTCATAAATAAGCGAATACCATGGGAAATGATAGTCAGGAATCCAAGCGCTTTCGTCTTTATTCAGACATCGTCAAGGAGCTACTAAGTACAATCGGCTTGTAAAAATTCTTACTCCTTTGGTAGGAAATATTTCTAACACGAATGTTAAAAACAATGTTGATTTTATAAACAAATTGAATAGTTTTAAATTTGAATTATGATTTTAATATGGTTAGTTTTGATGTTGTCTCTTTATTTACAAAAGTGCCTGTAGATGACTTACTTGAATATTTGGAAGAGGAATTAGAGCGTCATGACATTCCCTTAAGTGTAGAAAATCTCATTAGTCTCATAAGGTTATGTATCAAAGATAGTAAATTTTGTTTCAATGGGGAATTTTTTTGTACAAAAGTTTGGCATGGCCATGGGTAATCCCTTATCTACTGTCCTTAGCAATATTTACATGGGATTTTTTTGAGACAAACTCTTACCAAGAATTTTGCCCCAAAAAGTTATTTGGTTTAGATACGTGGATGATATCTTCTGTATTTGGCCAGTTCACGAAAACCTCCAGGAATTCCTTAATAATCTCAATAATTTAGTCCCTTCTATAAAATTTACTGTAGAGGAAGAAAGAAATTGTAATTTGAATTTTCTTGATGTAACTGTCCATAGAAATGATAGAAATTTCACCTTTTCAGTCTTTCGAAAATCAACTAATATTGCCTCTTTTGTTCATTACTACTCCAATCACCATCAAAATGTTAAATTCTCTGTTTTTCTGGGATGTTCCTAAGGGCTTTACGTGTCTGTAGCCCGCAGTTTATTGACGCTGAAATTAAAACTATATGATATTGCATTGAAACTTAAATACCCAAGGACTTTGTAGATGTGGCATGGAAAAGAGCTAGAAAAACATTTTATTCAACTAATGACAAACTTGAATTTAGTAAGCATAACATTCTAAAATTACCTTATGATGAAAGGTTTTTAGATATTCCTAGAATTTTAAAGCTTTTTAACATAAATGTCGTTTTCAGTAATATTAATGTCAAGAGTTTAGTAATCAAAAATTCTCCTAAAGATCTTCCAGGCTGCATATATGAAATTCCTTGCAAAAAGTGTGATAAAATCTATTACGGACAGACTGGCAAATCTCTTTCACAGCGTCTTAAGCAACATCAATATTCTGTGAGAACTGGGCAAATATCGAATGCATTATTTGTACATATGAGAGATTTAGACCATCCTATTAACTGGAGTCAAGCAAGAGCCTTAGTCCCATGTAATGACACAGTTAAAAGGAATATCATTGAATCTTGTTTTATCAAGTCAAATAATAGAAATGTTCTAAATTTAAGTCTTGGTTTATTTAAACTTGATGCTTTCATAATGAAAAAAGTTGTAGATAAATATAAGCAACAAAATTAATATATTCAGTTTTTACATGTTTTGGACTGTAAAGATACTTTGTAATTTCGGTTAGGGTCAGAATCTGTTTAAGTTTGTGACCGTGTGATATCCGATAATGCTGGATTATCCCTTTTAATTTTTACCCTTTTGATAATTAACCATCTGGTATTCCTGATCTTGTTTGTACCTGAGGCCTTCCTCTCCGATTGTACTTTAGTAGCTCCTTGACGATGTCTGAATAAAGACGAAAGCGCTTGGATTCCTGACTATCATTTCCCGTGGTATTCGCTTATATATATATATATATATATATATATATATATATATATATTATATATATATAAATATACTATATGTATATATATTTATATATGTATATATATACATACATATATGCATATGTATATATATATATATATATCATATATATAGCCTATGTATAACTGGTGAACACGATAATCAAATTGAAAAGTAAAAGAGATATAATTATAATGAAGGAAAAAGGACAATAATTAACGAGACCTTAGGTAAACAGTTACCACTAAACAACGATCCTAACAACAAAAGTAACAACGAGTGGCCAAAGGCGAAAGGGTATTATAATCATATTTAATAAAACTAAATATCATTGAGTGGCCTATTTACTTGCATAAACAGTTTATTGACATGAATGTAATGTGCCTTTAAAATCCCCATAATAAAACAGCCTAATTTATAATACCATTGATGTGCAATTAAAACTATCACAATTTTGCGTAAGGAAATATTTACGCAATGAGTGTTTTTCTCTGTGTGAGATATTTGTGTCGTGTCATTAACACTGATGCCGTGAATGTGTTGCTGTATCTGAAGGTATTTCACACGTGTTATTTTCTCCTTTAATTGATTCTCTATGACCACTTTTTGTCTTACAAAGTCAATTTTTTCACCTTGTTTGACTTAACCACACTCATTACGAGGAACTTACATAAAGGATTTTTTCGGTTAGGGAAGTGTTTTTCTCTGTGTGAGATATTTGTGTCGCGTCATTAACACTGATGCCGTGAATGTGTTGCTGTATCTGAAGGTATTTCACACGTGTTATTTTCTCCTTTAATTGATTCTCTATGACCACTTTTTGTCTTACAAAGTCAATCTTTTCACCTTGTTTGACTTAACCACACTCATTACGAGGGAACTTACATAAAAGGATTTTTTCGGTAGGGAAGTGTTTTTCTCTGTGAGAGATATTTGTGTTGCGTCATTAACACTGATGCCGTGAATGTGTTGCTGTATCTGAAGGTATTTATCACGTGTTATTTTCTCCTTTAATTGATTCTCTATGACCACTTTTGTCTTACAAAGTCAATCTTTTCACCTTGTTTGACTTAACCACACTCATTACGAGGGAACTTACATAAAAGGATTTTTTCGGTAGGGAAGTATAGATGATAAAAAGATATTTCTTGAGGGAGCTGTTATCTGTAAAAGCCATGCATAATATATGATACATTTTTTCAAGGGACTATAGTCCATTCAGTCCTAGAGAAATAGCTTTGACATGACAAGCGTTTTCAAATTGTCATATTGTCAATATGTCTGACTTTTTTTGTGAGAACTGAATCACTTGCATGCAGGGCAATAAGTGAGTCAGTAAAGAAACAGTCAAAATTATCAGAATTTTCCCAACTGTAGGAAAATTAGCCCTTGGTGCTTCTGTCGATTTCATATTGTGATGGTCCCGAGGTCAAATCCATTCAATTTTGGTGCATATGTGAGACGGGAATGACGGGTTTTGAAAAACAGCCGTCAGTAGCCATTGCTTGCATAACTAAAAAAGCTCTGTGGGTGGGGAAGGGCTTGCCAGCTGAGCATTCATGCGGTGCGTGCACGGTCTCTGGAGAATTGGAGAACTTTCCTTGGTAGCCTTCAGCCTTCAGTGAGTTCGAAGCAGAAATTCAAGCTGAATAGCATCATTGAAGGATGACTGTGCTGTATGTATGGATCCTTTGCAGTGCTAACAGGGGTGTAGATTGTTTGGAGAGATTTGGGAAAAATGAAAAAAGTATTATTAAGTTAGTATGTGTATTGAGGATTAGATTTAGATTCAGTTAGGTAAGAGAGGCTCCCAGGCTCCTAAAATATTAGTTAATGAACATGTGGAAGCACGATGTTTGTAACCAGTACTGCTGCCATTCAACAGACTAACCAATAGTGGGTCTTGGCTTTTAAAACGTGGATGCCAAACTCGTCACATTTTTGTATTAATACCAGAAACAAACTTAATTTTTACTACGATAATTATTAAGTAGAAAGGAGTAACGTTTGTTTGTTTTAGGAGTCTTGCTTTTTGCAAAATGTACAGAAGTGCATATTAATCAATGGTTGAGAGAAGATAAAATAAATCGGAAAACTTCCAAGTACTGCACATTATATACAAGTTAGTTGTGTTGTCAGAATTGACTTTATGGGAGACTGTTGACACTCATCAATACGAGGTATTTTAGATTACTATTGATGAGAACTTATCCACAAAAGAAAATCAAAGGAAGTGATGTACAACAATGATAATTAATAGGTGATCAGTATTAAGTGTTACACGTCATATGAGAGAAGGTATGCGAAGAGTTTGCCTCAGTTCAAAATAGTTAAGTACTTGAAAAACCAGCCCAACATCAAGCTTTTTCACGATCCCCACATGCCTTCATGCTTCGCTTGTCTAGACCTACACTCTCGAAATACCTGACTTATTAGGTATCTGTTTTTGGTCCATTGATTATGAAAATACCACTAGATTCACGAAGACGCTCAAATTTCTAGATCAATATGGGAAACATTCCGAGTCTGTTCAGTTATCTAACACATCGAAGGTAGGAGATGAATTTTTGGCGAAACAATTTTTCTCATTCCGAAGACCTTTATAATCTTCAGTTGTTCATAACACTGTTAGTTATTTTATTTTCTAAATCATTTATGTGACAGTGATTATGTCGTTCGTATGTCTACCAGTTTTACGTCAGTAGATGTAACACTATTCATTTATTTTCGTATATTTCCTTTTCAGGCAAATTATTTTTTGATGAATTAATGTTCATATATATAATCTAAGTTGAATGATAGCAAAATAAAATGTCTTTAAGTTGAATATAGTATATTAGCGTGGGCAATTTATTAGCTCTGAAGACGGCGCCTTCTCATTCCCCGACTTCTTTTGTTATGGTCGGTCCTGCGGACGTGATTAATGGCTCTCTTTGCATTTACACGACAGCGTATTATTAGATTGTTACAACCAATAGTTGTCAATAGTAGCTGGCTTGTAGTTGACATAAATTAGCATTATTTAATAACAGTCATTGGGATATCGATGATGGTGGCTTTCACTTAACAAACAAATTACCTTTCGCTAGGGATTATTATCTAAGAAGGAACGAACCATTGTTACCGGCGAAGAAGAGATGCACATCGTCGGGAGAAGGCAGAATAATAATATCGAATTATTTCCGATGGCTTATTAAACCTTGACACTCAATTTATATAATATATATATATATATATATATATATATATATATATATTACATATATTTCATATATTTATATGTATATATAGTATGTATGTAGGTATGTATGTGTATATATATATACATATATATATATATACATATATATATATTATATATATACTATATTATATATATATATATATATATATATATATATATTGTTTATGTACGTACGTATATTTATGCATATAAATATGAAGTATAGTTGCTTGCAATTTTTTAAAATCTTAAAGTCATAGAGCTTGAAATTAGATTTCCACGGGTACACGTTTATTTTCTCTCTCTCTCTCTCTCTCTCTCCTCTCTCTCTCTCTCTCTCTCTCTCTCTCTCCTCTTGTTTAAATTACAGATGAATATGTATGTATTCAATTCTTCGATTTTGAATTCAGACGAAGAATTGTTGAAAGATCAAAGGCGCATCACGAAGTTATCTCGTTTCTTTCGACGTTGTTGGCTGCTGTTGAAGGAAACTGAAAGGATGAAAGGATTTTTTGAGAGAAATAGAAGACTAAATGAAGGAGAACGAGAAAACAGAACCTAAGAGAAAGAAATAGCAGAGAGAGGGGGAAGAAAACGATAGATAAGCGAATTGTTGAACGATAAGGAATACCTTCCGAAAACTGTTCTGAACATGAATGAAAAGAATATTTTTCATATTTGTTTTATGACTCTGTAGTCTCAAGAAGAAATGTCTCCCCGAAGATGGCGGTACTGCTCCTCTGTGACATATACAGTAAATTACCTGTCTCAGTTATGAGGCTTTCAGAACTGAAGGTTCTCATTTATATGCACATTCGTAGCGGATCATAAATCATTTTGAAGGCCGTCATCAAGTACCTTAGTATTTATCTCTCAAATAATTCCCTCTCTGTCATCGTCATCATCATCATCTCTCTCTCTCTCTCTCTCTCTCTCTCTCTCTCTCTCTCTCTCTCTCTCTCTCTCTCTCTCTCTCAAGGTTAACATTCTATTCCCATCTGTTTCAATTGAAACTAGAGATAAGGGCAGTGTCTAGACTCTAGAATAATGTCTTTCGTATCTGTGTGAAAGGAGGGTCTTTCTGCATCACTGTAAAAAAATAAAAGATGGAAATATCTTCGAACTTAAGTTAAGCCAATCAGAGGTTCAAGGTCAAAAATGGGAGAACTATGGACGTCATCGCACTGAAGTAGGAGAAATCGCCTTAATCTTGACGACTTTTAATTAAAGGTAGATGTGAGTAACGGAGTCATTCTCTTATACTGGCAGCTTTATTGTACATATACATATGTTGTGTCATACATTTGTCCATCCATATAATATTGTGATCCATGTATTTTCATATGAGTATCTTTTGAAAAGCAAATTATAAATTCGTTATCTAAAGATTTAGAGTAATGTTGGTAAAATACATTAGAGGAAGTGATTGTCGTTGGTGCTTTCCCTATGCCCTGCTCAGGATACAAATATATTACAGCATCGTACGTTTGGAGATTATTACCATCCGAAAAGTAATCGAACACAGCGTTGCTTAATTTTGCTGATTCAACAGATAAACATGTTGCTAATGTGTGTTGCTTTTGAGAACAACAAAACGGCAGTACCGCCATGTTCATCCTTCAACAACAAACTCCAAAGTTTTCCATATCTATTGACTTATATGCCTTTGCAAAAGGCAGACCAACAAACAGCCAACCTCTCTTCAAATCGTGTATCACTTATACTCACTCTCACGCTTGCACTCTGCCACACCCGTATAGCAAGGCCTTTCTATTCCACTACTCTTTTGCGCCAGCTAGCTCGCGTTTCTTGGGGACCTTTATCTTCATAGTAACACGTCGGAATTATGCACAATTCCGATCAACCTCCATTGTTCCCATGTGATAGAACCAACACTAAAGAATCTGATCCATCTTACTACAATTCTTTACCATTCAACACTTTGTGCACTGTATATACCACATAAAAATTCATTTTGGCAGTTTACGCCATGTTTCTCTTATTCTCCCTCAAAGTTTAAATTTCACCTCCTTGAGGAAAGGGTGGCTCAACAGTCCATTCATCATAACACTTGCTTCCTTAGTAGATTCATCTTCTCTTCCAAACGTTTTATAAAGTTCTTGCTACCTTCCTTACTTCACCTATGTGATTTGCCGCTTTACTCATCATACATTTAATTTTGAATGATTGAAGCAACTATCTCCATTTTTCCACCTGCTTCATGTGCTTGGTTTGCATTTACCCTCAATCCTCATAATATTACTCCTGGTCACATTCACTTTCAACTTTTTCTAATGACAAACTTTTAAAACTCTGCATCTTTTTTTTTACCGTCACCAACTAATAATGTATTCATTGATTACGAGCCACTTCAAGTTCCAACCCAGCTCCGTTTCTTACCCCCATAACTGCACCTGCCTGTCCCGTTTTCTTGCATCGTTTAGTACATAAAGTATGAAGCAGGCGTGGAGACGCCCTGTACGACCAAACCAGGACTTCTCTCATCTGCACAGTCTAGCTGCTCTAGCACATGCTTTACGTCTGTAACAAAAACTTAGATGTGGCGAAAAGAAATTGAGTTCTATCATACATCATCAGCCTATCTCTCATTACATCTTTATCAGCTCTATCACAATTTTATCCTAGGGCCTTGTACACCATATACAGTGGTGTTTTTCTTCTTTTTACTCTCAAACTTTACACAGCTGTGTTGTAACAAACTCTTTATCCACATTTTATCTTCATTGCGTAATCTCTCACTGCTCTTACTATTTTACTTTTTCAGGTAAAATTTAACCGTTCTCCTCCCAGACCCGGTGGGGTTTAGTGCCTTTTTGCACTTCTCGCAGTGTTGTTGTCATTACTTGAAGTTCTTTGCTGTGTCCTTTCGGGCCCCTAGCTGCAACCCCTTTCATTCCTCTGACTGTATCTCCGCTCATATTTTGTTCCATCTCACTGTCCACCCTCTCCTAAGAATTGCTTCATAATGCCGCTGTGGTTTTCCTCCTGTTTCACCTTGAAAACCTTTTTACTCTCAGTTTCACTTTCGCATTGTTGAATGAACTCATAGGTCAGAGCGCTTGACTTTCAGCCTAAATTTTATGTTCCATTTCTATTCTCCTTTCAGGTAACTAAGGAATGTTATGCTCCTGAGGTATTGGTCATCACCTTTATTATTGTGACTCATCGCAAAGGAAGAATCATAACTAAGCCATTCGACCTTAATCTTTCCCTCATCTAGACATAATTTACACACCCTGTTCAGCCACTCAGGCACTTTATACCACCTTCATACCACAGCATCACTTGGAATTTCATCATCTCTTGAAGCCTTCCAATTTTGCAACCTTTTTATTGCCCTTCTTACCTCTTTAACAGATACTCCACAAGCATTTTCAGATTTACACTAAGCCAGTGGTTCCCAGACTTTCTCTGGTCGTTACCCACTTTTCCTACAGGATACTTGTCCGTGGCTCACCGCCCACCGCTAAGCATAACCCATGTGTATGTATATCCTCAGATTATAGCCCCATGCATTCTGCAACATGGGCCCCAGTTTGGGAGACACTGCACTAAACCCTTCCGTTCTTCCATCATTCAGATCTGCCTCTTTTTTTATACTCCAAATTCAACAAATCTTTGAAAGAGTGATTCCACAGGCGTTGAATTGCATCCGTTGCAGCTGTTTCCGCTTTCCTTTCAACCAGATGATGATTAAATATGCGTCCACACACTCCTCATCTTACCATTGCTTTTGTCAACTTGCTTTTCCATTTATTATTTATTAATCCATATTTTTATAAACACACCATCTGGGCATCTGTTATTTCAAATATACTAATTAATATTATTCTTTGGAAATTACATAACAACAACCAAGGCTCTGTCCGAACACATTTCCACAAGACTGTCTCCATTCTCGGTCTACACCACTCAGATGCTCCACCTGTCTGCCATTAAATTTACAGTTCCCGCATGAACACCTTTCACAATTTCTCAAACTTGGCCAAAGAGGCACATATTAAGGCTCTCGCTCCCACTCTTTCCTATTCTTGGATCATATTCACTTATTGTCATAACTTTTCCTCCTGTCATAGTCAGTGTTACCTGCACGTCCGTGCACTCGCATTTCAATTCTTTATTCCATCCACAACACAATCACCCTTTGTCCTTCTCTCTCGTGAACGCTCGGTCCTTTCACTTACATCTCGCTAAGTGCCTGTGCATTCAGCTTTCTCTACTTTAACAAACCAGCTATCATATACGCATACTTACATTCAGAACTCCATTTCTCAAAATATTTGCACATTAAAGCTGGATGCATTGTTACTAATATTTCAGAATATCCTATATATTTGTTGAGCGGAAAGAGAAGCAGATTATTTTGGCCCCTTTTTTCCCGATATTTAAGTGCCCTTAAATATTCAGTAAAGCAGAGAATTTCAATATTTTCACAAAATTACTGTAACATAATAGAGTTTTTTTTTTTATTATATTACAAAGTAATGGGAGAATTAAGTGAATCATTATTTTGTATTTATTCATTTATGTCACTGACGTTGAAAATCGCAGTCGTGAAATATTTATAGAATTATTGTTGAGTTAAATTAAGTCTTTTTGATGCATGCTGACATGCACCCTGACATTTTAAACAGTTTTGTACGTGTGTTTGGCCAATGTTGGCTGCATTAAGCTCAGATTCTTTAAAGAGAGGGGAGGGAGGGAGGGGAAACGTTCGTTCGTCTATAAATTGAAAACTAATTTTATATCGGTAAAAAGGCAAGCAAAGACTGAAGCTATTGCAGTTGCTGTCATGTTTAAAAAACGGATAATATATAGATGTAAATTAGAAAAGAAAAATGCGCAATTTATTACAACAGTGACTCGTTTTGTTGTCCTTGTCCAATCAACGTTTATTTTTTTCCACTATTTAATTTTATCATTAAAGTAAAATCGCCATGTTTTTGACGTGACACTGCAGCATTTTATCAGGAATGTTATTGGTAAATAAGCGCATGAACGAAAAATACCACCAAGTATCATCATATCATCTTTCACCTATATATGAAGTATTGACCGGTAAATGATTTATCAGAGTCCTTCCAAAGAGCCGAAACTAGACCATTTTTAACGTGTAATTTCTGGCTAGGAAACACACACACACAAAGGGTGTTCTATAATACATCCATTGTAAGGTTTCGTTTGTGGGTGAGGTGAATTTTTAAAATAACTGTTTATCATTAATGCTGCTATCGGGTAAGATGGCGTACTCGTTTTACACCATTATATATATATATATATATATATATATATTATATATATATATATATATATATATTATACATATATATATATATATAAACTATATATATATATATATATATATGTGAGGTGTGTGTGTGTGTATATATATGATATATATTATATTATATATATATATATTATATATATATATATGTATATAATAATATATATATATATATATATTATAATATAAATGCACATATATAAGCATATATATATGTGGAAATACACATATATATACACAAACAATGTGTGTGGGGTGCATTTCTTTGTGTTAGTTAGTGTGTTTAGTGCGTATGTGTTTTGTATATGTGCAGCAATAAGGATAGCAAAAAGACTGGAAATTATCTCTTTTGTTGGTTTGTACACTATGCCAACCTTTAGGGATCCAATCCATCATCGGGGCTACCAGAATACATGATATATAATAAAATTCACATTTTGTACAGTCATACCAATTTAGCTTCAAACGCTAATATACCATTAAAATAGTTATTTAATTGAAAATTCAGTATTTACTAGCAATAAACAAGATAACCAGAAAAACTGGAAGAGAAGCAATGTATTTAACTTGATAAACACTGGTTTGAAATATTAGAATAGAAGTACACGTAAAGTAAAGCTTTAATGATCTGCAAACCTATATTTTACAGAGATCCTTTACAAAAGTTTGATAAATTCGATTAGTTGCAAAGGTATTTAAAAAGGTTTACTATACTAAGAATTAGAAATGCGAAGTATGACCAGGCGTACTGTTAATTAAGAAAGGCGTCGGAATTTGGCAGTTGATTTGAAAAGACTGCTCGCACATTTTGTTGTAGCGAGTCAGAACGAACTTTTATCAGTAATTTAACTAAATATTTTAGTGATATTTTAGTATCAATAATGTAAATAACTGATATATTAGCTTTTTAAGGTTTGCTGTTATTAAGATTGTACAAATGTTCAATTTGATTACACAAATGTTGAGTTTGACTACAATGTCACTTTTATAAAAGAAAGAAAAAACTATGTGAATGGATTCCCAGAACGTAGGTAAATTGCACTAATCAGCAGAATAGATGATTTCCTATCCATTGCTAAACTTCAGCTTACCACACGTCAAAATGCATGTGCGTGCGGTTGTGTGTACACAGCTATACTCCTTTTCCCTGTAGGAACTGGCTACAAAAGATGTCACCCATCTAATTTTTTTCTAGTACCTGAGATTTTGATTAAGGAAGTAAATCAGTTGACAGAAGGGTGATGCAAGAAGAACAAATTGGATTTAGATAGTATGGATCAGTGAATGTTATGACACAGTTATATGAAAAGTTTGAAAGTAGAAGGAAAACCAGCTCGCCAAATAGAAACTCACTCCTCACCAAGAGGCCGGGCTACGAGTTCATAAAGCAGCCTGTTCCCCAAATCGCATGCATTGTTTGGCAACACTGGCCATGGGAGAATGCCTCTCATCTCAGAAAACAAAACAAAAGAAAACGAAATCAGGTTAAACAAACCCGGATGTCTGCTGTTCGTTTTCTTGTGTTCTGAAAAACTGAAAAAAGCGCTTTTCTGAGT
This sequence comes from Macrobrachium nipponense, assembly GCF_015104395.2. Taxonomy (NCBI): domain Eukaryota; kingdom Metazoa; phylum Arthropoda; class Malacostraca; order Decapoda; family Palaemonidae; genus Macrobrachium; species Macrobrachium nipponense. Next base: position 37,076,626 of record NC_087215.1, read on the forward strand.
CATAAGAGTATTTTCCTCAGCTTTGCCATATAAACGTTACATTTCATAGAAACAGTTATTGAAAATATCCATCGTGTGCAAAAGGACGACGTTCCTCGAAAGAGCTGCCTCATTTGACAAACGTCTTATTTATTTCCTTTTGAATCCACAGAACGTTTCATCTCTTTCAATGTGTCCTAGTAGAATGTGGACTGTCGCTGTACCATTTATCCTCTCCAGAATATTCCCCATTTCCCCCATTTCCAGGAATCTATCCAGGAGATGCCTAACCGTCAGTTATCCTAGTCATCAGGAATCTTGCTTTACCAGCTAGATGACCTAGATTTCATTCCTAGACGAGGATGATTTATATATGTATATATATATATATATATATATATATATATATATATATATATATGTGTGTGTGTGGTGTGTGTGTGTGTGTGTGTATATACTTATATTTATAATATATTATATTGATATAATATATATATCTATATATATATATATATATATTATATATATGTATTATATATATATATATATATATATATATATATATATAATATATATAGATATATATATAATGTGTTTTTTTGTTCACACCTTTCTTTTCATCAAGCACTAGGCATATATCTGTCAAATGGGTCAAACATTATTGACAAGATAACCACAATGTATATTCTAAAATAAAAGACCTACTCAGATCAACTTCTAAACAACCTTAATACATTTCATGTACATCCTTCTCAGGCTGAAATCAGTCAATGTCAAGACCAGTAAGAGGGCCGCTATTTATAATCTCCTCTAGCCCCCGCCAAGTTCTTACTCTGACTTTCCTGCCCTGATTTCCCATCCTTTAGAATTTTAGCATCAATCAAAATATATGATTCACTTGTTGATATTTTCCATAGGCCATTATTTGCCTGCAAACTGGTGATATAAGAGCAAAACGATATTTATAAGGGGATGTGTTTATGTTGTAAGAATGTAAATTTGTTTGAATACTCTGTTAGATGGAGAAAGAACGTAATATTTACTGAAAAACAGACACATACAATCAGTGGCGTGGTTGGTATGGTGTTTGCTTCCCACCTCGGTGGTTGCGGGTTCGATTCTCGGCCATTTCATTGAGGAGTGAGAGATGTGTAATTCTGGTGATAGAAGTTCACTCTCGACGTGGTTCGGAAGTCACGTAAAGCCGTTGGTCCCGTTGCTGAATAACCACTGGTTCCATGCAACGTAAAACCCCATACAGATATATAAAATGCCTGTTGAGGCGTGTGATGTGAAATCTTTAACAATAACAACCCATGCTTAGCAAAGAGTAGTTTTGTGGAAAGCAAACTTCTGACGTAGACCATTTCATCGTTACGTTCCGTCGTCATTTTCAAAGATGCTTTTATGATCCCAGTTTGCTGTCCAGTGGTTTGTAGTAATAGACCTGTCTGTTTGTCTGTCTAATTCACCTGTTTATATTTTCCATAGGCCATTATTTGTATGCAAACTTGTGATATAAGAGCAAAAAGATATTTATAAGGGTATGTGTTGATGTTGTACAGCAATTTTGGCATCTCTTCAGATAAAGGCCTCAGACATCGAATATGACATGTTAAGAATTGGGGATTGAGTGTATGTAATGGATTCAAGGGTCAAGGCGAAGTTCTTAATGAGAAGTCTAAGGTCAAATGAGAATTTAATCTTGTGATCTATTCGAGATAGAAACTTCCACATTGGGTACATACTTCACTAATGAAGACGAAGTGCAGAGTGACGCGAAGATCAAGGTCATGGTTAGAGAGGTCAAGCTTAGAGCTGGTATGTAGAGTGAAGTCATTCTCGCACTGTAAGAGGTCGAAGTTCACAATTAGGAACTTGAAAACCGCAATAAGCATTGTGTTTCACAAGCACAACGTATTTAGTTAGGAAGATGTTGAAACTAACAGCTTGTTGGTATTTATGTGTAATAATCAAAGTAGATTTGCCTTGATCTAAGAGAGGATGATAACCTTATTCCAGGTGTCCGAAATCAAAATCATAACCGGCGACGAGATCCACTGCCAAAAATATGGAGCCGTTAATGTTGTGCCGGGGACTTTTTGAATTTCAACTATTAAACCAAAAAAGTAATGAATTGTGTGCATTTACTTCATATGAAAGGGGTGCTCTGGTAGATGTGGTTAGTATCAAATACTTTTTTATCATATTTTTTCTAACCTCTTTTGTTTACTTCTGAAATGATAGTTCGTGTTTCCTCGATTTGAAATATTAATGTGCAGTCTTTGACTTTCGCTCTTACTCTGTTAATCTCGACCTGGATCTTTTAATTTTCAGATACTGATTTTAAGAGAATTATTGTCATCACAGTAATGTGCAAATATCACTCATCTGCAGCTATCGTTCAACCCAGTGCGGAAAAAAAGAGAACGTTTTCATTGTATTTCCCATTTAGGTTTTGAAAGGATTTTGCTGAATATAGAAATACGCCAGAAATTGTAATTATTAGCCAAAAGGCTGAGAATACTTCTCACCTCTGTTGTGGCGTAAAGGGTAAGCTCTGGACGCAATCTTCCTCTCGACCTTGGCTTGAGCCCCGCCGGGGAAAACGAGAAATTCTTCTCGTTTCCTTTTGGGACGTTTAAAGGACTTCAGAGGGACTGTACCTTAAAAAAACAAGAAATCGATCAGCTAAGAGCTCTTCGTAGGATAGTTGTATTCTGTAGTTTTGGGGGAACTAATTAGTTGATGGAACGGTTTAATAATATGTAATATATATATATATATATATACGTTTATTATATATCTATATATATATATATATATATATATATATATATATATATATATATATATGTGCACCTGTAAATATACATGAGACGAATACAACAACCGCCACACATTTTTTTGCAGTGAACCGTAAAGCTTATAGATGTAGCTGGAACTCTGAGGAAGATACCAATCTCATCGATCGCCATAAGAAGAGGAGGAAGATTCGAAAGAGACGGGATTTGATTATCTCACTGAGTAATAAGCAGTTTGCATCTCCTTATTCTAACACGATGATGGAAGACAACCGAGATAAGGATCTAGATTACGTTGTCCGAATAATGCGAAAAAGTTGTCGGACGCGGCTTTGGCATCAGGCTGATTTCGTTTTCTTCTTCTTGTTCTTCTTCTTCTTCTTCTTCTTGTATGTTTTTTTTTCTGGGACTGAATTATTGAATAAATTAGATATCCTATAGACGAATGTAGACGCACGCGTACACACTTTTGAAGAGTATCAAATGAAATTCGCGCTACCCAATGTACGCTCTTGAAAAAGTCTATAAATACAACAGAAATGTTCGCAAACGAGGTATCTTATGGCTATGGAGCTCTGAATCGCCAAAGGGTCTTTGATGTTGGTTATGAATCAACTAAAACAGGAATGAATTCTGTCCGGGATTTAGACAAAAAATGAATGATTTTATCACGCGAGTTAGATAACTTAATATATGTTTGCTTAGCCTAATTTTGTTAGTAAATCCATATTTCGCTTGCCCTTCTGCATCGCCATAAACGTAAATGAGTTACTAGATACTCGTGCGAATTTTTATTTCATAACTGTGTATGATTAAGCATAAACATAGAATTTACTAGTAACTGTTCTCTTTACTGAGGGACATACTGAACAAAAATATGACAGACAGAAGAAAAGTACATCTCTGATTAAAATCATTAGACACAAAAAGCGTATGAATAAGATTTGATAGAGAGCAAAGTTCTTTTTATTCTTAATTCATACATGAAACGTATAATCGATCTTGTATCATTCAGTTTTTTAACAGACTTGTATATAAATGTATGTTATTTATCATGGGCCAGAAATGATGCAAAAAGAAAAAAAAAACATAAAATGAGAAGAATGTAATGTGAGTTCTATGTAATTCTGCACTCTCCTCAACCCGGTAGCGACGTTTCTGGAACATCTAGTGTTCTTTTGACTTAAAGAATTTGAAGAAGTATACGGTTATCTCTACCACCATGTTTCGTAAGATAAATCATTGTGTTTACTCAGATGCTATATTCCCTTTACCTCCTCTTGCTTCTTCCTAATGAACACCATATTCTTTGGAAACTTGAATTTCTAGTTAGTGGCCCCTGTGGGCTTGTTCCATACGAATAGGGATCGTCTACTGAATAATAATATAATGATAAATAATTTCCGTTTGTTCACGATGCAAAGTTTGTTAGGGTCACTATGACGCAGTTGCTGCCTGTTGCCTGTCTTGTTTCCTTTGACAAAGCAAATGTTTTCATTATGTCAGGTTTAGTGTGGACACTTTGTAGCAAATGTCTCATATTTCGAGTAACTTACATTTAGATTTTCAACTTTCCACATTAGGTTAATAATATGTAAAAGCAAAGTTGTATCCCCTTTTGTTTTTTTATATATATATTTTCAAACTGTTATTTAATTTATCACCGTCTGAAAGTATTATTTAATAATCATCCCATCTGGCATGCAAGAGAAAAGAAGGACCATTTTTAAGAATTAATTGATATTTTCACTTTTGAGGAATGAAGAATTGTTTTATGATGGTGATAGTATTTAATATTACAATTTTCCATCAAAATGAAGTTTTTTAAAAGACCTATTAATATTTCAACTTTTGTCAAAGAGAAGGCATCGTTATCATAATCAAAATATCAGTTTGCTATTTTTTCATGATTATATCCTACCTTATGTAACAGAAGATGAGTTTAATCCTGTGTTACGTATAATGCTCATGCTCTCTTTTTTCTCCTTATTTCAGTAGGCGTTGAGGAGGGAGAATCATCAGCATCAGCGGGTAGGTAAGTAAGGACTTTCTACATTTCGTTTCAAAACGATTCTTCTATCTTGTATGATGTGTTTTTTTAGGTCTTTTGAATGGAAGTCCAATTTTCTTCTTATCCTTCTTCTCACCTTAATCCTTTTCCAGTCATTTCTAACACTCATTTAACGGTTCATTTCGTAATTTGTTGTTGCAGATGTTTACGGGTGAATGTCCTTCCTGACTCCTGGCTTAGAAAATAAAAACCATCTGTATTATTCTGTTCCGTATCCAGAATTTGCTCGTGTTGTACGTTAGTTTTAGAAAAAATTTTTAGTACGATAGCTTTCGTTGCCTTGCAGAAAATTTCAAAAATTAAAACTTATCATTTCTATATGGCATTTCGTTTTGAAATTTCCCCCTTCTCAGACTTAAAACTTACTTGGTGTTATTCTTTCTTCAGTGCTGTTGGATCTTTCTTTGTTGTTTATTGGTGTGTATTGAAGCTGTTTGTTTTATACCCTCAAGCTGAAGAAAGTAAGACTGTTTATGCGTTAATTAAACGTTTTTTGAGTATAATTGAAGACAGCCTCGGACATGAAAAGCTACTCATCTCATTGGTGTTCGTGATTCCTGGTATAAGTTGCACAACTACAAATCATCTGCTGGACATTTCTGTAAAGTGTAAGAACGTATAACTTAGTTTCTGTGTCTTTCGAGGAGTGGCAGTAGTGTAACTAGCATAATTCCTGGCAGAACATGAAAAATGATATACAGGATTGGTGATGTTGTTTCTTAGTGTGAGTGATGATAACAGAGGTGAGTGTAGAGATAGACTTGTTCATATGGATCACGGGAAGTAACCCCTCCAGCAGGTAGTTTTGTGTAATACCTTCAGTTCTTCCTTAAATGCCTTTCTGTGCAAAATTCCGTAGTATATTTCTGTGCCTTACTATTTTAAAAGATCTGAAAATCTCTTTTACTTCGTTCATACAGTCCTAATACCCCTTGTTGTTTACAAACTGCCAGACCCTGTTTAGCCATGGTAATGAGTGAGTGCACTGTTTATGTAGTCGGTGGCTACTCGTTAATATTCGGGATGTATACTTCACACAATGAGCCATAATTCGAACTGCTTGTAATTGGCAAGGTTCACTTAAGCTCTCAACAGTAGCCAGTAATAAACATGGATGGAGCCTTTGTTTTTGCATTGCATTCTACTCAAAGATATGGATTTAGTTTAAGTACATTCATCAGTAACACCTAAGAAAACGACCAGCGGATTAAACTAGTAGAACAAATATAAACACTATACATACACGCAAACACACACTCATATACGTATATAATATATATATATATATATATATATATATATATATATATATATATATATATATTATATCGTATATGAGTGTGCGTTTGCGTGTATGTCTTTTGTTTTGCTTTTACCCGGGAGGATGATGGAACTCTGGCAGGGAATTTATCTTTAGGAATTTTCTAAAAATATTTACTCACTTGCTATTGGAATCTTTAACTATGACGACTACTTTGGTTACAGGCAAAACACAACAGAAGTAAGAAAAATCTGAGGGCTCTCTTCAATAAGGAATTGTTGCGAATAAACATTTGGGTACACTTTAAAAACAATTATATGTACATTAAAGCAAACTTTAACAAATGACAATTAAACTAAGCAGGTGAAACAGGTTCCTGCAAAAATCTACATTAGTGGGACACGGAAATAACTTGAGAAATGTCGGGGAGAAAATCACTTTAATGGCACTGAAGAAATAAGTCAGATCAAAGCTCAGTAAAAGGGAAGGATCCACAGCTAGAGTCTCCACCTGCAATCGAGAATGCTCGAAGTTCCGGGGTGGAGAAGAAACAGTGTGACCAAGGTAAAGATGCAGCGCATAGCAGGTGCCAAAGGCAGCGATATGACTAAAGTAAATACACTTACAATTTAAAAATTTAAAAATACTTGCTCTTGAAAATAAAAATGAAATTAAGTGAAAGAATGTAGACAGCATCACTGATAAGAAACTCTGAACCAGGGCACTTTACTTTCAATAAGAAATAGAGGAAGACTTGAGGGGGTTCACTATAAGGAATACTTTCAATAAGAAATAGAGGAAGACTTGAGGGGGTTCACTTTAAGGAATACCGGGCTTAACAAGGAAAGTGACTCTGTCACAGGAATGGCGCCCTTAGGGAGCAGGGAGCCAAAGGGAAGATGCTTCGGTCTCCATAGCAAAAATGTCTCTTAACAACCCTCATGGGTCTTGCAGCCATTTTATGACCTCTGGTCAAGGATTACATTCTTTCTTCTCCCCAGATGGTGCTATATCCTTCCCAACTCTTGATGCTCCGTTTCCTATGAGCGCTTTCATGGACATTTGGTGCGCTCCTCTGACTCCAGGTCAACCGCATGGCAAGTCTAGGCCACTTGGTTATTGCTACGAGCATCTGAACTCTCCTTGAGTCACAGTGTAGGTGCTTGGGATTAAGTGCCCGGGTGAGCCTCCAACGCTGGTTGCACCTGGAACAAAGGTTCTCAGTAATCACTAGTCCAGAGAAAAGATTAATATAATGTCAAGGGGTAGTTGAAACCTAAGTTTTTTTCTACTTTACTTCTATGTAAAGCTTGGAAGGTCAGTTTGCTTGGTATTTGTAGCAATATATATATATATATATATATATATATATATATATATATATATATATATATATATATATATGTATGTATAACGTGTGTAATGCATGTTGATTGTTGGCATTTATATGAAAAAAGCATAAGTGAAAACAAACGGGCATGGTATCCTTGTAATTTGATTAAAACTTGGTGTTGAAAGTGGTGTGAAACTTTATTTACGGTTCCACCCGTATGTGAATTATCCTTGAAAGTTTGGGGGATTTGTGGGAGAGCTGGCGATAATCGGACAAATATGAATGACAATATTGGTTTGTTTACTTTGTTCAAAGGAATCATAAACATGCTTAAAAATTCAACCTCAACCTATTGTCTCGCCTCGGATACCATCTCGCTCATTATAGTGTACTGGGAGTTTTTAGGAATTCGGTGCTTCCTAAAACCCTACCTATAAATGTCTTCTATTTGATATCGCTATCACTTATTAAGAAAATAAATGATTGTCTGGCTGAGTTTGCTCTCAATATGTGAAAGGTGAAGATCACAGTTGGGTATATTATTCCTATGTAGGCAGAGAGCTCAAGGGATAGGATAAGGCTCCTAGTCAAGGTTACTATTTTCTGGGATTATGCTTTATGTTGTTAAATTCTTCATCGTAGGAAATCAGGAGAGATAAAAAAAGGACTTATATTGGAATAAAAGACATCATCAGGAAATGGATGTGGCTTTGTAGTGGGATATTCTTCACTAAACGCTTTTGTTCATTCGCTGTAAGGTTAATAAAGGGAGAATGACTTAGTATAATGAATCTTTGCTTTTTTTCCTCATAATCAGAAGTAGAGATTATGAATCACATTTGTATTATAGTTGTATGATTTTATTGTGAGTAGACCAGGTCTGTACATATTGAGGTATTTCAGTGCAGAGCTCATTTCCTTCGAAGAATAATTTCTAACAAGATTTAAGAAACGAAAATTTAGGTTCGTATTGATCTTATAAAAACATGACATTCAAGGTTGATTAAGATTTTTTGGATCTGTTGTTCCCATTTAGAACAAAGAAGCAGCATTACTTGTGTTTTAAGATAAAATATATCCATGGGCGATACGTTCGTACGAATGCATATGTGTGCAAGCACTGTGCGCACGTTTGGATTGATGTCGATTCCTCAAAAGATATCGCCCTTATATATGATTTCATTACCTAGATTTCAATCTCGCGTATTTCTTTTTATTCGTTTATTTTTTCATCTTTTACCCGCAGTAGAATAAAAGGCGCCTCTCGTTTTTCTCTCCCGCAAACTCACCCTCCCTGATAATCCAATTAGAATCTCTTAAGGTTCCCGATCGGACTTTTATGGACCTATGAAGGCATGCACCGAAAAAAGTTAATTGGTTCTTTTTCATTATCTGTATCCCTGCTTCTGCCATGTTTATAGCTCGGCAAAACTGGTTCCTATAAAGATAGATAGATATACAGAGAGACATATAGATAGGGAGATAGATAGATAGGTACTTCTGGAGATAGGTAGGTATGTAGAGAGAGAGAGAGAGAGAGAGAGAGAGATAAGTTTTTCCTCAAAGTAGTTTGCAACTCTTGATCCCCCTTTACGCGTGACTTTTTGACTTTTCAGCGTACGAAGCTGGGCAGCTGCAACAGATATAAGAATGAAGGCTCGATTTTTTAAAAATTAATAATTAATTGAGAAAATGCTGACACTGACCGAATCCGCGCACAAAGCTGAAACATGGGTGCTTAATACGTAGGAATAGTAAAGGGAATGGTTCTAAGGTTAATTGCAATTGAATTGTTTTAAAAGGAAAATAAAGAAATTACCACAAAACTCCGGAGTAGTACAGAAAATCTTTAGTCTCTTGTCCCTTATATGGTTTTTAAGGACAAAAAAGTAGAAATTAAAAGAAAAGAAAAAATTAGGAATATTTGGCAAGTGACCAGCAAATGTTTGCGAGTCGTGTAAACAAGTCTTCCCTAAACTTTCTCCTAATGCGCCCTCACCCCCCTCAAAAACGGGGGGGCGTTTTTTATTCATCCACTTCTTTCTAAGGGATCTTACTTGGAAGCTAAGAAATGTATATTTAGTTGTGTATTGGATCGTGGTCGCCATTGCACTTCATGCGGTGCGCTTTGCTTTAGGCAAAACTTAAAGTTCTTTGCATGGTCCCTTTGTTCCCTAGCTGCAATCCCTTTCATTCGGTTTACTGTTCCTCCCAATTGATTCATATCGCCACTGCGAGGGTTTCCCCCTGTTACACCTTTCAAACCTTCTTATTGTTAATTTCCGTTTCAGTGCTGAATGACCTCATAGATCCCAGCGCTTGGCCTCTGGCCTAAATTCCATATTTTATTCTGTTCTATTAGCAACGGTGAACTAAAAAAGTCACATTTCCTAGTTCAAATTTCCTTTAGAATGCTACAATTAGTCCAAGACAATTGAACTTTTGTTATCTTGGGCTAAAGAGAGACTAAACTTTGTGATGCAACCTCCTCTCTTGAATATATGTGAGGTATAAATACCAAAGGACAATTCTTCCCGGAACCATCATTGTCTAGAAGTAGAAAATGTGTGGGAAAAATAAGATAAATGGGAGAGTGAGGATGCAGTCAGTGGTGAGGAAAAGTGACTTTCGAAGCGGAAGTGGGGACAGAAGATTATTTTAGAATGAAGCAGATTTTAATGTAATTAAAAGAAGTATTGTTGATGTGAAACCCACCAGAGAAAAGTAGGTGGGTAACAATTTTACCAGAATCACATATACATAAATGGCAGTGGCTAATCAGAACTTTCAAAATTTCAAAGTGAATAAGAGGTGAGATAACCATTGGAACAAAAGGAAGAATCTGACTATCTATAATAATAAAATCCGAGTAGATCTTGTTTGTCCGCCCCAGGTGACAGTAGGGGAGACATGACACAGCCACCCACCCCTGCAAACCGGTTTGTCCGGTTTGTCCGCCATGGGTGGGCCTGGCTAGGTAAGGGAATGAAAGGGTAGGGGAGACATTCACCCTCGGGAGGGTAGGGAAGACAGTACCACCAGGTTCCAGGGCGCATAGTAAGCGCTAACGACCTCGTCTGGTAAGATGAGAGCCATTGAACCATTCATGGTGAATCTATGCCAGAACTTTGAAGGGACAAATTACATTGGAGGAATGAACATGATTAGCGATGAGTTGTTGATAGAAGATGACAAAAGACTGGTTGCGCTGATTGTTCGAGTTGAGGATGCAAGCAGATTGACTGAAAATTTCATGCATAGACAGGTCTCTTGAGATGTTGAAATACTGAACTATCGAAGGTGAGAGTAACTGAATGGTAGACAAAGGAAGTGTGAGAGTTCAATTTTTCATAAGAAGCACGGGAAGAAGTCTGAGTGAGAAAATTAAACAGATAACAAAAATTCTTGTAAAGTATAAACCCTGACAGGGAGTAAGGATTAACCATTTATTTTGAAATGGTCATGTGAGAATTTTCGGAGTAAAGTAACAATATGTAATATATATATATATATATATATATATATATATATATATATATATATATATTACATATTGTTACTTTATATATATATATATATATATATATATATATATATACTATATATAAAACATTCATGTTTTGCAACGATTGGAGGAAAATATATTACTGAAAGAAATGCTATGCTGAATGTGTTCTAGATATTATGATAAAAATTCATGAAGATCAGTTAGATGATTTTACCTGGAAAGTTGAACGTATAAAGGAAAATATAAATTTGGGCGGTAGGTATAAAAGATGGAATCAAATAACTTCTCCTGAAGTTCTTTTTAATTAAGGCGTTCTGCTCTTCCTCAAAGTTGTGTCTTACTGATCTTTGCCTTTCAAAATCCTAAATTCAGCAGAATCACATAGCCAAAGAACTGAAGTAGAAAAACCTATTCTAGGGACACTATTGTACAAAGTGAATCAGTAATCCAGTGACTTGTAATCTTTGGCACTCGCATTTTCTTACTGCTTTTTTATTGCATATAGAGACTCTTGGTAAGTATTGTCATCTGTAATACATACTATTAGATCTTGCAACTGCAAATTGCCAGTCAGTATAATCATGAAAACCAACAGGAACAAGAACGTGAAGAAAATATCAGCGGATATGGGAGTTGGTTAAGCATCTGTGAAGAAAATATTATCAGATCCATTTCTAAAGGTGGATGGAGAGAGAGAGAGAGAGAGAGAGAGAGAGAGAGAGAGAGAGAGAGAGAGAGAGAGAGAGAGATGCGTACTCTTACAGCTAAACTAAAGTTGAATGACTTGGCATATTTAGCCAATTATATTATAAATAAGTAAGTCCACATTTCTGCAGAACACCTTTATTGACTTAAGGAACATATGTTAAGAGGGTTAGTTGGCAGAGGTAACATTTTATGGCTAGACAACACTGTCGTATCAATGAATGAATTTAGGTATAAAGGTAAGACTCGACTAAAGGGGTATCTTTGGGACTGTGGGAGACCTGATATTTGGAGCTAATTTATCATTTTGTTGCAACATTATATATATATATATATATCTATATATATATATATATATATATGTGTGTGTGTGTGTGTATGTGTGTGTGTGTGTATGTATGTATGTATGTATGTATGTATATATGTATAACATAACAAACGTACGCCTTTTTCTTTCTTCGGAGGAAATGAACGAATTTCAGATAAGTCTTTAAGGTGAGGTTGCTAACCCTTGCCTTTACTTTAACCCCAGCGCAGGAGGCAAGAATCAGGCCACCACAGTCTAAGCCAAGAACCCTGGTAATGCAAGCCAGACACTCATATATATATATATATATATATATATATATATATATATATATATCTATATATATATATATGCTTATCTTTGAGTGTACTGAAATGTTTATGTGTGTAAAAATGTGTTTACGTAGGGAATGATATATAACCCTATGCAGGTTTTCATCTGTAAATTCCATTTTTCGAAGTCGGATACCCTTATCGAGCCATTCACAGGAGGAAAAAATAAGCTAAAATCCAAACTTCCTGAAGGGTCCTTATGTTAACAGCCACTTACAGTCTATCTGCTTGTTTTGTGTCTTGCTCCCCTATCGAACAGAAGGCTACTGTTCTTGTTGCAAGCCAGGAATGGTTTTATGCGATATTCTGTCTAGGAGCTACAAGTTCCCAGAGAGTTGAAGACAGCACTTTGTCAGATAAAATACAGGTTCACAGACTGAAAGTTGTCCCACCTTCTTGTTGCTAATTGTTTTAATATACTACTTTATTTTCCTCTCTCTCTCTCTCTCTCTCTCTCTCTCTCTCTCTCTCTCTCTCTCTCTCTCTCTCATATGAGGCTTGACTGTTTAGACTTTGCCATATGCCTAGTAAGTTGATGAATCCAAATTGATCCTGGGACAAAGAGGGCTGTTATGGCCATGTTCTGTTAAAACCTTTGGTGTCTTCCTTCACCTAAGCCAGGGGTGTGAAACTCAAATCCTTTCGAGGGGCAATTATGCACTTGGTTATGGTCTCGAGGGCCATCAAAGATTTGGTAATTACTTATTCCTTATTCCTTATGACTCATTTATTAAGATTTGCAATAAAAGAGCCTTATTGCCAGCAATTATAATATGAAATAAATTAATGAATTATTATCATATGAATGAAAGGTAAAACTTATTATGTCTCGTTTTAACAGTTTAGTAACTTTAGTTAAATTTTCCTCAGTTCTAACAGTTATAGTAGCTCGAGTTGAAAAATCTCTTGGCACCTCGCGGGCCATGAGTTTGACACCCCTGACCTAAGCTGTAAAATATTCAACTGACAGTTAGCGGACTTTCGTAGGTCACAGCCATAATAGAGAAATGCTTGAGGCTACATCATCTCAAGATGCAGGTTGAGAATTAAAATAATTAACGCATTCCACTGGTCTCGGTGGCATAAACAACTGGAGAGAGTATAAAAGGAGAGGCACCATGTCTGCCACTCCATGTGCACGGTATCATTGCAAGTACCACTGCACCTTCAACCACTCCCCACCCCCCTGCAGTGAGTGAACACGTTTAATCGTGTTTAATCTTCCTCCAAGGACCCAAGGAAATATATACGTTATAAATGTGTCCACTTGTTGGTGAGGAGGGGGGGTGGGGTGTAAAATCGTAGTAGTTAGGGGTGCAGTGGCACTGTCTATGATACCTGTACATAGGCAATGAAAAATATAAATAGTTCCTCTCCTTTGATGCTATCAGCTACTTGAGTGGTTTACGGTTCAAATCGCAAAGGGAGGTGATTGTTAAAACACACACACACACTATATATATATATATATATATATATATCGATATATATATATATATATATATATATATATATATATATATAGTGTGTGTGTGTGTGTGTGTGTACATATACGTATGTACATATACACACACACACACACACATATATATATATATATATAATATATATATATATATATATATGTGTGTGTGTGTGTGTGTGTGTGTGTGTGTGTGTGCGGGCGTCTGATTATTTGTGTATATATTTATTCACATATGTCTTTTACCTTAAAGGCTTAAAGTGATTAAAAAAGTCCCATATATTTACATAGTACTTAAGCGTAAAACTCCCAAACTGTTTAGATATTGAGTATTAAAAGAGTTGATGAAAAGCATACTGAATCATAGAAACATTGCTATTAGGATTTGAAACTTTCACTTTCAAGATGAAAGAGTTGTTAGGTTTAATGTTTACTGAATTATAGGCACATATATAATACACACGCACACATATCTTTTATAAATTACCAAGCTCCATTTCCCTTCACCCCCACGAGTGGTTGGCGGGTGATGGTGTTTATGCTCCGGCTACGAAAGGATGAGAGTCGTAAGCGATTAACACTGCTGCCTTATTTCCTCAAAACCATTCATACGTTTTGTGGAAGAGGCTGATTACCTGGCAGATTTCGCATTTTATCTTCCCATCGTTCTGTACAAGATTTATTTAATTTATATATATATATATATATAATATTATATATATATATATATATATATATATATATATATCATATATATGCATGTATGTTATATTTTTAGATTGCTTTTTTTGTTGACCGATGGTTGATAAGCGGATGTTATGAGGAGGGGTTAACACACACACACACACACACACACACATATATATAATATATATATATATATATATATATATATATATATAGCTTTGTGTGTATACGTACTCATGCATACATTACCTAAAAACGAAGTCACTTGTAAGTTAAAACAAATAGATAGATAATACGCCCGAACATGCCCAATCTGATGATTAACCTTAACCTAATCTTTTCGGATTAAGACTGAATAACAACGGTAGGATGGGAATCTTGGCAACGCCGCTAATTATAGGAAAGTCTCAATTTGTCGTAGGTAGTGTATGGTCCTCCGGTGCTCAGCAATTCTTTTGGGATGATGTTGTTAGTCCAGCACCTTTTATATTTGTGTGTGTATACATATACATATATATATATATATATATATATATATATGTGTGTGTGTGTGTGTGTGTGTATATATATATATATATGTATGTATAAATGTAATGTATGTATGTATATTATATATGCTCATGTCTGTGTGTTTATACTGTACGCACGTGCCACGATAAATAACTAAAGATGAAAAATAAAATTATATGTTTATTAGTAAATTAATTATACTCTATTTGCTTTTTTGTCAGTGTTGATGAATTTTTATGATAGATTATAGGATTGAAATGTTGCAAAATTTTAGTTTCTACGAGATTGTAGGGTTTGGAATTCCCAAAATATCCTCAATAAGGTCGTAATGTTCGAAATTCTTTCAAAAAGTTTTCCAAAATCTACCATTTAAACTTGACCGTACTGGTGATTTTATTAAATTGATTAGCAATTTTTATATAAAAAAACAATATGAGTGGTGGCAAGTATTTGTTTATATATTTTGCCGATACATAAGCTGTGTGCCTGTATCTGCCTGAGATTCGTACCGTTAAAGGAAATCAACATCATTATGTTATTCGTCGCCAGTGCTGACTTTAATCTTGGTGATGGTGAGTTGTATTTTAGCGTTAAACATTGATTGAAAATTTATTCCTTGCATGATCTTTCAATATCTCTAGACTTTGCTGTCAGTAGCATGCATGGTCATCAGTCTTGGTCTTACTCACCGGTCACATAACTGATCATTAAGTGCAGTTCATCACTTGAATGCAGTGGTCTTCAACAATATCAGCGGAACGAACATTATATTTTTATATTTCGATAACTTTTATATTAACAGCAACCTTGGGCTAGGATTCACTTAAATTTTCAAAAACCAAAAACTGCAATGTAATACTAATATGACTCATGAATCAAATTCTTTCACATTTTTACTAATTCCCAGGCTAAATCCAACTGACGAGGACAGAAAGTTTTTAGATTATTTGTTCTTGGGCATTACAAATAACCCTCCCTAATCTTTCTTAATTTCATCTGTGTCTGGAAGCGATGGCAGGGAGTGATAAAAAAGCACTTTTATTACATGCTGTTCTTAATCTTTGAAAATGTTAGTTTCGATACTTCCATATTTCTTTTCGTTTTTTTTCTTGCGTGTTCCAATTAGTTCCTACTTCTCTGAAATTCTTTTATGATTTTATTTTTCGTTCATATAGATTTTAAATTCACTCGTCATCAGCTTCACAAGAACTCCTTCGACAGCTGATGCCTTTGTCTTCCTTCAATCTCTTCTGTTCCGGTTGTCATGATTTGCGCTTCTTCTCTTTTGATTGACTTGAACATGCTGGCATCTCCTTGTCTTCGATTTTTGTATTTCTTGAACATCTTACTTCTGCATTGCCTCCTTTTCAATTTTCCACATCTCGGGAGTTTGTATTTCTTCAATACCTTTTTTTTTTTCAGTAGTCTTGAATTTCCTTTTCTGGCGGTGGTATTGGTGCAAATTGTTTAGGTTTCTTCAGTATAAATGAGTAACAGTGTTCCTGACTGTGCCTTGAGAGTTGGAACTTATTCACGAATGGCTTTAATGGTTCTTTAAAGTCCTGTGCATGATATTTTTTTTCAAATTTTTAAAGATTTCTTTTGTAATATCGTAACCGTATTTATGTCATTGTTGATGTGTTTATCGTTTTTTGGCTTTATCCGAATTGTATTTTTTCTCTTGTCTACTCTTAATGTCTCTTTTTCATTATATGGAAAATCGGCGAGCAAAGTAAAAGTATTTATGTATCGTGCAGTATGGAGATTGGCTCATGTTTAATTATAGCGACAGTGGATGCTTTTAAATGGCAGGAGAAGATGGAGGAGAAGAAAGGAGAATGAGTGGAATAAAAAAGGTGAAAATTTTGTGGAAGCAAGAGAATTGTTCAACCAGCTAATGGGTAAGTTTCCCTGAGGCGGTGTGGGCAGGTTAAGGAACAGTAAAGGCATTTGGCTTCGACCCTTTCAGGATTATCCGAGGTATTTTCGTCCCATTAGGTAGCCAATACATTATGGACTGTAAATAGAATATTTTACTCAATGATGGCAGTGAATTGCAAATAGAATATTTTAACCATTAATCGTAATGAACTATAAATAGAATATTTTAATCATTAATTGCAATGAACTGTAAATAGAGTGTTTTAATCATTAATCGCAAGGTTTTGTGGAACCGAATGACCATTATTAGCATAGACAATTCGGTTTAAATCGAATCGAAGTACTATTCTGTAGGTTACAAACGAACTCATTTTTTTTATTCCTTGAATTTTTTTCATGGAAATTGTCACCTCCTGCATTGTCGACTGGTCGAGGCTTTTGTAAGATAGTTATTCATAAACACAAGAAAATCTTAGTCATTCCTTTTCGGGTCTGAAATGGTGTTACAGAAAGACAAAAAGTAATGGAAGGAGATTGTACACACAAGCGTTAATGTGATGTTTGAAGAATTTTTTATTTTAACAAACTCACTTGTTCCATTGTGAAACATAGGCAATCATCTCATAGATGAATAAGTGAGTGGCACACGACTGAGATCTGCAAAATACAGTTGAACTGTTAAAGATATTGTTTTCATAATTACTGAATATCTTTTATCATTCCTCAGCTGCAGAAGGAGCCCATGACTCTGCTGTCTGCAGTAGTGGCGTTTCAATAATCGTTGCAATTCCTACATTCGACAAGGGATCAGTTATATTATTAAACAAATAAAATTTAATTTTTAAAGTCCTTCTTCCCCGTAGAGGGGTAGTGCCATCAGTTCACCTCATGCGGTGCACTGTAGGTGTTTCTTAAGGTTCTTTGCAGCGTCCCCTCGGCCTCTGTCTGCAATCTCTTTCATATCTTTCACTTTCCTCGTAGTTTCCTCCCTCTCCTAACAGTTGTTTCATAATGCCACTGCGATGTTTTCCTCCTGATACACCTTTAAACCCTCCCTTACTCTCAGTTTTCCTTTCAGCGCTGAATGGCCTCATAAGTCCCAGCACTGGGCCTTTGACCTAAATCTTATATTCCTCCTTATGCAGTCCGTCTAATATGTGAGGTTTTATCTTGAACAGCTTTCGTGTCACGTCTATGTGGATTTTCTCCTGTGATCGACAAAGCCTGCAAGTGACCGTTTGAGTTATGGTAATTGCTGTACGCTAGAGTAGAGCGTTCCCTGGCATGTACTGGTAAGCACCTCTTCTGGTTGACGTATATGAAGAAATGTTTTGAAAATTTGTGGTTGAGGCCTTTGACGTTTTCTGGCTAAACTCGTAACCGTTAACGATATGCAAACAGAGACCAAGGGCGTGTAAACTGACCTGGGTAATTGCTTACCGGTTAAAGGTTAGACAGTCGTGTGCACAGAGACAGATCAGTAAATCCTGTTGTGTAAGACTGCATTTTGCGACTTAATTGGCTGTATATATTTTTATGGGTGGTAATAGCTTCAAGAACAGAGCATGGAGGAAGCTTCGCGCGCAAGAATAATAGTCTAGAAGTTCGGATGCTATTTTCACCTCTGCATTTTTGGACACTTCACAGACATTTGGTAATTTTGATATTAAAAGAATATGTTAACGCAATTTAATTGTCTGTGTACTTCTTCGTAATTTATGCAACGAAAAAACACTAGCAATATAAACCAAAAATGCTTCAGTGGCTAACTTGCTGTTATCATAATTTCCTTTGTTTTTCGACCAGAATAGCTGTCATAATTAAGAAAGCAACGATGAATTGTTAGCCGTCATCATACTTCCCACTCATAAGTCTCATTGCTTGTAAAAATATCGCCATTAGGACTTTGTAATTCGAATTAATTGCCTCAATTTTCACTGTATTGCAAATGAGCCGGAGGTTTGACTTGATCCCTTATGTAGTATTGACTCGATTCAAATTTGTGTTGTCACAGAGCGGCAAAAACACCTTGGAGAATGGTATTGTTTAGGAGGCAGCAAGCGAGAGGTTAAAATGAAAATAAAAAAAAGGGAAACAAAAACTGGGGGGTTGGGAAGAAGTGGAAGGGTCAGGTACCAGATGGTTGATCTCCGAAAGATTTTACAGTGTCAGATCGTCCATCATGACTCCGGTAATGATAGTTCTGCAGGAAGCTACTTTTGCCTTCGTGGCAACTCAATGCTTTGCCACAGGGCGAAAGGCTTCAAGGAGGCTTTGGGCTGAACGCCTCCTTGGTGATACAGGAGGCAAAGGCCTTTATTGTCTCTGATGAAGCCATAGATACCGATTTTGGTCCTTTAAGATACTGTGCTCTGGCTGATAGATGCTGCGCAGTACAAGATTCGGTACTCCATTAGAGCGATCGACATCGGGCATGTTGGCTACACCTTTTCAAGTTTCAGGATTCACATTCCAGCGATATATGAGAGAGAGAGAGAGACTTTATCTTGTTTTTGTAATAACGATATGAGATAGTATATCTCATCAACTCATTCATTAGAGCTTCTTGAGCATCGCCTCTAGAATTTTTTATAAAGTCTGTCAAGTGATATTTTTCACAGGGAAGTAGACAATGCTTCGAAATCTTCGACCATTCCTTTATGGATTCGATGGGTCTAAGCAGATCTTGTTTGCCTGAGGGTCCTGTTGAAAAGAAGAGCTACGCAAAGCTAATACTATTGGCCAAAGGCAAATAGTCTTCGCTTGTTGGTGCATTTAAGTTAGGTGTGTCTTGAGTAGGCGGCTACTTGAAAGGCTCGGAGCACGTTAGGACAACAAGCTGTAAAGAATCAATCAGATGGCCTTAGAGACAATTGTTGTGGTTAAGGCGTGTGGGATGCTGAATGCACATTTACGATATGGTGGGATATGAAAGAAAAATGTCGATGATAACTGGGCCTAGCACAATTTGGTAAATCTCTCTCTCTCTCTCTCTCTCTCTCTCTCTCTCTCTCTCTCTCTCTCTCTCTCTCTCTCTCTCTCTCTCTCTCTCTCTCTGTATGTGTGTGTGTGTTTGTGTGTGTCTTTTTAGCTCAAGTAAAAAGATCTGCTATATGAGCAATCATGCCTTAAGAACTTAATTTTATACTAATATTTTTAGTGGCCACCAAAGTTTTCATGTTTCAAATCATTTGGTAAATCACTCTTCTTCATTGGCATGAGTACTTTTAATCTACTAAATATGGTATTATAAGCATGTGGTACATTTGAAAGAACTTTTAATGTAATAAAATCAAAGCCTTTTAATTTTCTGTCTTAATATAACAGAAGCTCGTGGTTGGAAAATCCATTTTCTGGTGGTTTTCTCTCCTCCTTTCGGCAAGACGACTGGTGAGCCTTTAAAGCTGGTTTGGCTTCTCTTGAATATTGTTCCCAGCTCAGTATATTGTGAGGCACCGGATTTTTTTTTTTTTCCTTTTTTTAAGGTCAGTAATTTAAGGATGAATGTGTTCATACTTTTTGACACAGATACCCTTAAATTATGGAATCCATGTCTTTGGATTGATACGCGATTATTATGAAATTTTTCTCAACAGGATCTTGGTTAAATATTGTCAAGTTCTTAACACATTAAATCTATGGTTATTAGATCAGAGAAATATATGATTACTACTTGAAAATCGAAGTGACTATGAACTATAAAATTTAAATTAAAGCCAGGTATTTTTAGAACGCGTTCAGTTACTCTTCACGAAAGGAGGGTCTAGAAACGTCCCCCCCCCCCCCCCCCCCACCCCCCCCTTTATAACTGTTATATTTTGTCTAGCTAACGATAACAGCCGACCGAAGTCGTGTAGATCATTCGTTGCTCAAAAGAGCAAAGGCTGAAGAATAAAAACGAGTGGTTCTCTTAGCATAATAAACCAACAAGTAAATTCCAATGCTGAAATGTCAGCTGATCGCATCATTAGGCTTTAGCATTAGGTTACTAAGGTCGCCTGGTATAGTGGTTAGTGTCGCGGGTTCGCGTCTCCCCACGGTGATGAAAAATACCTGGCTCTGTATCATAATCAGTTTCTGCTGCAGTGTGGGGTCTGCTGTGGGAGGTTGAAACCAACATTGTTTGGAAGCTTGAATTTCAATGGCTCCTGTGTGCTTGTTCCACGAGAATAGGTTTCGTCTATTGAAATAATAATAATAATAATAATAATAATAATGATAATAATAATAATAATAATAATAATAATAATAATAATAATAATAATAATAATAATAATATCGTTTTCAGACAGATAAGCGCGAGTGCCATTCAAAAAGTTTGCTTCCTCTGCTTGTATGTGACTGTGGACAAGAACTCATTTGTTTTCCTTGTTCTCTTTTGATGAATGAATGGAAAATGAAGATCAGAAAGGTAAAGACTAACCGATAGTTACCAACCAGCATTTCATTGTAATCTTTTCCCTCTGTCAGATTAGGACCTACGGTATGTTAAGGAGATCACCCTCTGCATTTGTATTCTCAATGTCAAGTCCAGATCTCCTCCATCGATGTCCTTTTTTTGTATTTTCCTTTTCCAAAAGTCAACCTCCAGTCTTTATCCGTTGTCAAGTTTTTTTTTTTTTTTTTTTTTTTTTTGTCCCAAAACCAGAAGTCAGCTACCTGAATATTTAGTTGTCGTGCTGTACGGGTTCCGGAATGTTGCTGTTACTGAATTTTTTTGGGGAAAAAAACACTGCTGCTTCTTGAGACGATGACCAGCTGTTGAGATTGAAACATGATCGCAAACATACAGTTCGCTCTTTTACGGTGCGTTCATGCCAATTGTTCTTCTTAAGTGGCCGGTTGTCATTTATCTCGTTTCAACTTATTTCCGCTCAACGACCTATAATTACCATCAGTTAGAAAGTGATCTTCGTTGTAACTCATCTTGTCCTTGACTGGTTATCAAAGAATTTGCTGCATGGCAACAGACTTAAGTTATAATTTTGATATGTATCTCAACTAAATGCTGTGGCTTTGTCCTAAATTGCAGTAGATTAATTTTTATTTTTCGTGTTTGTGATCTTCCAGAAGGACGATTTGCTCAGATCTTGTAGCATTATCCCTAGATGTTCACAATAGTTAAGTGACAAATTTCTTTTCATTATTTTGAAAACCTTAAGTTGGTTTCAGAGATATATATATCTATCCATCTTTGTAGCATTTCTAGTTCCATGTTTATTTATTCATTGATTTATTTGTATGCTCTGTTTTTCTCTGATGAGGCACTAAACTTCGAGGACCCCAACATGGATATAAGTTTAGAATCAAAGTCGGTTCCTGAAACCCACGTTTGGTGGAGTGCATAGAAATTCCGTCAATGTCTTGCCAAGTTTACAATAGTTCACTCATGTTTCGCTATATGTTCATACCCTGGCATCTTCGCCTGTAAGGCTGTGCGACGAGAAGGATCTCTATGAAATTCCTCCATCATGTCTTTCATGGGCTCTCTCTTCCACAGATCTCCGCTCATTTCCATCTTCCTGTATCATTCATATATATATATATATATATATATATATATATATATATATATATATATTGTTGTAAGTAATATCTTGTCGTAAGCTGTAAAGAATAACTCAGGCATTCAGTAAATGAAAAGAAATTGGTTCTCAAGTAAGCGATATATATATATATATATATATATATATATATATATATATATATATATATATATATATATATATATTTATTTACAATAGTACTAACTGTCCTTTGCGCGGTCGACTCGAGTGATTCATCATAAATCCCTCAGCTGACACTATCATGCGCTCTTCTACCGGGTGCTGTTAGGAAGGGCAATTACTAGACATTTCTACCTTCCTTTTATTAACATTCTTCGTGAAGGTTTATTCTCAGATCGCCTTAATCTTTTAGATGCGGTTTTATTGTTATGCCACAGTTCACGTCCGTTTAGCAATAGAGAGCGTAGTACTATACGGAAGAAAATATTAAGTCTCTAAATTTATAAATGTGGTGCTTATTCAATTTCTTTGCCTGCTTAAAAGATCTTTTTAAAAACCTATCAATCTGCTAGATTACAGAAACACACAAGCGCACGTACACACACACCTACACAGATATATAGTATACACTCATTTATTTATAGGATTATATTTTTAGAAAACTTTATATTGTTTTTACTGTATTCGGCCTTTGCAACATATTGCAGAGGTTGAGTTGCTCTTGAAGAAAATAAAAATGCCAAGCTAATGAGTCTCGCAGTGCATTGAAAGCACCTGCATTCACCTTTGTCTTCTCTCTCAGCTGCTTTTAATCCGCTGACGCCAGTTTTTGGTGGCCCCGTGGCTGGAGCATAAGCCATCTGCCATTCTGGCATGGAACTACCTCATTTTGAAGGTAAAGTGCTTCCCTAATGGGTTTTCCGCACTGATTTACGTGATCAGGTTATATAACTGCATTATTCGAGTGATTCGGCTGAAAATAAACGGACGTATTAAGACACTAAATAAAAACAATGTCGATGGGGCCCGTAATGGTTTTTGCGTATTCCAAGAAGTGTATAGTTGACTTTTCGTTTAAAAGAAATCAACGCCGTATTTACTTGCAACGCGAGTTAGGAATATATATATATATATATATATATATATATATATATATATATATATATATATACTATATATATATATATATATATATATATATATATATATATATATATATATATATATATGTGTGTGTGTGTGTGTGTGTATAAATGTATAGGAGTCTGATCACACCACCGTGATTCATATATACGCATTAAGCTACAAATGTCCTTTAATATCTAATTCGCTCTACCTCGGAATTAATATATTTCATATATGTTAACTGAAGGGAAATTTTTTTAGTTGCTAATAAATTCGTCGGCTCCCGGGCGCGAACCTAGGAACCAAGAAATCAGGACGTACAGTGAAGTGCCTTTAACCACACAGCTATCACGAGGTCCTGGTTCCTAGGTTCGCGCCCTGGAGCCGACGAAATTATCAACTAAAAAATTCCCCTTCGGTTAACATATATGAAAATATATTAATTCCGAGGTAGAGCGAATTAGTAGATAATAAAGGACACTAGCGTAAAGCGTATATATATATATATATATATATATATATATATATATATATATATATATATATATATATATATATATATATACGCTGTCTTTTCTACAAATGATGCTCCGACCACTTTTCAGACGAACTGAGGATACTCCATCCCCTTCTTAAGCTTCCACTAGACAGCTTCAAGGACACTACTTTCATTTCTGTTTTGGGGACCAGGAATCGAATGGGATGGAATATACGTAGAATTAAGGCCAAAGGCCAAACGCTGCGAAATATGAGGTAGTTGTTAAGAGAGGGTGAACAGCAAGATGGAAGAAAGATAATCCGAATAGAGGTACAGTAAAAGGAGTGAAAGATGATGCAGGTAGGGTCCTAAGGGACGCTGCAAAGAACCTCAAGTAATGCTTATATTGCACCGCGTGAGGTGCACTGACGGCACTACTCCGCAACGGGGTTTCTGGATCCTAGCAATATTTAGCTTCACTTCTGCGACTGGCTCTCATTGTTTTCAGACTCCCTATAGAAGCCTCTTGGTTTTCTGTTCCCGGTTCCTCTACAATTGCTTCCTTTTCAGGCTAGGAGGCCATTCGTTGGAGGTGAGATGACACTTCTTTTTTCTTGGACTGTGATGGATTAAAGCATTAAGTTCTCAGCCTTGTTGGTCATCGCAAAAAATTCTAAAGTATAGAAAGAATACACTTCTTTCATTTTCAAAGAGAAACAACATGGATATTGCTCAAATAATTGCGATGAAGAAAGAGTGTTGCTGATTGTTCGAGGCCATTCAAAAAGAAGTCAGTCGTTGCTTGAGTTCATAATTTTGCTAAAATTTGTTCATCCAACATGTATAGTCCGAGGCTAAGATATGACATTCATTTGGTTTTTCATACTTTCTTATGGCTGGAAAGGTGACGATTTGCGTAAGTTATTCAATAGTTATACATTATTTATATTATTATTCAGAAGATGAACCCTATTCATATGGAACAAGCCCACATGGGCCATTGATTTAAAAAACAAGCTTCCACAGAATATGGCGTTTATTAGGAAGAAATATAACCCAATATTATCAAATATGAGGTGTGATTGGCCCCCTATGCACAGGTAGATGCGACAGCGCCTTGATCAAGGTCCTCAGTTCCTAACCTTTAAAATGATTAAACATTTCAGTTCTGATAACCTATGTATATAATGCAAACGGAATAGAACAAGTCACGCTTTGCAACATCCTGCTTTTAAGTGAAAGATATTCGTTAGACAACTTTTATGATATTCACTCGTAATTCCCAGTGCTTGGCCTTCGGCCCAAGTTGTATATTCTATTCTATTCGCTCGGAATGTGGTTGAGGTTAAGTGCCGTCCGAAAATGAGAAATGCAGAGCTAGGATATTTTAAAATATTAATAGAAAATATCGTTAGTTTTAAAACAAATGTTTGTAAAAACTGACAAAGCAGAATTTATTCTTAACAAGGCGTGATGCAACCTCCAGCTTACTCGGGACGCGTGGAAGATATTCTTCTTACATACGAGTATAAGTTGTAAACGTTACATTCCTAACTTAACGTGGATTGGTCTTGTGGTCTTCGTAATTAACACTCATACTCAGTACTACTTATACTAACAACAAGGATCAAATAAAAATGACACAAACACGTTCATACACTCTCAGTTAGAAGTGGAAACACAAAACAATCGAGCAGTAACAGCCTAAATTTAGTACACCAAATAAGTTAAAATGTGCTAATTAAAATGAATACGCTATATTTTATTAGAAATCATTTTTCTGTACTGTTTAACATGATCATTATTTATATTTTACATTTTCATTCTAATAAATAAATCATAAATATCCTATCCTAAAATTCCTGTATCTTTAACTCAGAGCTTTTTAGGCTTTTCCAAAGGGCTTTCCTAAACCCCCCCCCCAACAACAACAAAGTAGTTGTAGGCTTACTCCCCGAGTAAACAAAAATAAATATGTTTGTTTAATATTTGTGTTGAAATTTATTATTTCTTAAGAAGCGCCTCTCTCTCTCTCTCTCTCTCTCTCTCGCATCTCCTCTCGTCCCCCCCTCTCTCTCTGTCTACTCTCTCTCCTCCTCCTCCTCTCTCTCTCTCTCTCTCTTTCTCTACGCAATGCGCTGGATGACCCTCGAGGTTTCTAGCTACAGACTACAATTTTTGTATTAGCACCGCGTTCGACATATTGTGCCTTCCTTGCTATAATCAGAAAGGTGCATGGTACGATTGTAGCTATTATTATTATTATTATTATTATTATTATTATTATTATTATTATTATTATTATTATTCTTATTATTATTATTAAATGTAAATACATAGAAGTAAACAAGTTACAAATTGAATTTGTGGGTTTCTTTTTCAATTATTATTATTATTATTATTATTATTATGAAGGTATACCATTTACAAACTTGGGACAGATGGCGATGCTCTTGTTTTAGCATCCTTGTCTACCGGAGATGCTTGAAAGGTAATGAATACTCTTTTCGTGATGCTTCTCAGTCACATTGAAATGCAAATGTATTCATGTTCATTATGTGATGTCAGGTGATCATCAGCTCCTTTGAATATATTTAAGCATTTTCAATTCAGACCCTTAGAATATCTGATCTTGTGTCTCTTGTTCATAAATAATTAATTAGGAGCGAAGGCAGATCGTCTGGCTGGTGCTGGTCCTTGTAACTATATGAATCATGATGTACTAGCATAGAGCAGTTATACATCTCTCTCTCTCTCTCTCTCTTCTCTCTCTCTCTCTCTCTCTCTCTTCTCCTCTCCTTTTCCTCCTCCTCTCTTCTTCTCTCCTCTCTCTCTCTCACACCAAGCTGTAATTATTTTGCATAAGCATATTATATAACAGGACCGATTGTAATATGTATGCACGAATTACCCCTCAGACAATAGACATACTTTGGATGTGTGCAGTTATCTGTATATTTATTGGTTACACGTGTGCGTCTATGGATACATTTAATTCCACGTTTTCATTTGTAGTATCTGATTTTTTATTTTTAATGCTTCATCAACATCATCTCTGGTTTCTACAACCAAGCACAAGTAAGGAAATGAGCAGCCGAAGTACATAATGATGATTAATGATTTTGGAAGCTTATTACGGCATTTTAGGTTGATCATTCGTATTTCTCCTATCTCATCCTATCAGTGTTGTATTATTGTTGGTGTTGCCATCTCCGTTGTTACTGTTTATGTTCAAAAGTCAGTCATGATATAAACTTCAATATTTAAATTGAGTCAGTCACTTTCATCAAATTTGTGCAAGAAAAACCTGTCTGAATATAAATGAAGCAAGATTGTATCAATTCACATCAGTTAGTGCACCATATTGAATTTTCTCTCCCCATCCCAATGCTTTCAGAAACCTCACATCTATGCGATACTTGATCAAGGCTGTTGAGCTGTCAAGAATGGAGCATTTGCGGCAGAGAGTTATAGAGAAGCAACCCTCTCAGAATATGTTGATTATAAAAGGTCACGTTCATCATTGGGACCCCTGTTCTCCAAACATCATGTTATTTAACATACTTGCTTAAAAGCACAATTAATTCTGTGAGATGTGCGTCATCTTAATGTTGATGTACAGAGCGTCCTGTGCTGGCATTTTCATTGCGCTTAAGATCGTGTTTTTTGCTTGATTTCCATATGATAGCACACCTCGCCGCGATGATAGTGCCAATTCGATGCAATTATCGCCAGAGCCGTTTGTCAAAGAGTGATATAGTGTTTGCCTTGATGGATGAACGCGGCATCCCCACTTCAGGTGGAGTTGGGCGCTCTGATATGCGAGGCAGGTGCTGGCCTGTCTGCTGATTCATATGATCTTTATCGGCGTCGCTGCGGTCCAACCGAGTGTTTACTGTAACAATAGAGAAGCACGGAGAGTGTTTTGGACGTAAAGTCAATTGCGGTTTCAGATAATGGTACCGAGGATGTTAGGGAAGGATGTTGGAAGTATTACTGATGAGTATTATTTATGGCAGGTGTGACAAGCTATCGCTAAGCTGTATCTTAGACTGGTTTCTGTTGGGCTGGCAAGCAGCCCATCGTGCATCACCCTAATATCATGAATGTGAAATTGAATCACACCAGGCACACTTTTGATCTTACGCAAGGGAAACTTCATTCTTGTTATTTATGAATGTCTTCCCATTTGATAAGTGATGAGGATGTCCTCTATGTTTGTCAAGGTTTTATCCACGTCATAATTATATCCTTTATTGGTATAAATTATTTTTGAAAGAGTTAGGAGGTTATCAACAGCTTAAGAGGTTTCTATTAATATATGATAAGGAAGCATTCTAAATTGTTTCGGGATTCATTCCATATGTGACCCAGAGTACATTCTGCTGGTAAGGTCAGAGCCTTTGGTTATCGGAGCGTATGCGCATCCTGTGTTGCAGCTTGTTGTACTGATTCTTGATATGACTACTCGTGCTCCTCAGCGGTCTTATTAAATGTGCAAGTATATCAGGCTTACCTTCCTTCCCCTTCGCTACCGATTATGCTTTAACTAACTCTTTTCAGAATCACTGTTCTCTTCGTTCTTTAGATGAAAGTTTGTTTGTACTAGGAGGAAATCTAGTGTACTCACCGAGTCTTCTGCTGAAAAATGTTTGTTTTTTGCCGATGAAGTTCTCAACAACATATGCCCTGAAGCAAGCGCCTTGTATTTTATAATTTACTTACATTTTTATCTATGTATTTAAACTGATTTCTTCTTTCTGTATTACTTATTACCTTCTGTTACTTCTTTCATATGAACAACCTTTGGCCTTGTTCCGTGTAAATAGGCTTCATCTTCTTCATTTACTGATTTTAGTCCTCCTGATCCACTAACTCTGCTTCTCTATCCTAAATAGATTTGTAGTGTTCATATATCCTCGAAGACCAGCAATTCATCTTACCTAGATGCAATTCTAGCATAGTTCATTAAGGTAATTGTGGCTGAATTGGTCCATGTACTTTGCCATCCCTTTTTTTTTTTTTTGCCAAATTGTTAATCCTAGTACTTACCTCCCGCCCTAGCAAGATATTTTGGTTCAGCCCATCGTATATAAAAGTGAGTGTTGTTATCCCTCTAGCTTTATAGAGTTCTACAATATCTAAAGTCATTCTAACTTCGCAACTCTCACTTCCTCTGACGCCTGGAATGAAACTTTTTGTGAATCACCTTAATGGCAAGACAAGATCAAATTAATTTTTCTCTCTTGCTAATGTTTTTCTTCTCTATAAAGTTCTCCATAAGATTTTGATGTCGTTCTCAATTCATAAAGCTGAATTAATCAAACTCAGATCTAGCTTTATATGTAATTAGAAGCTCTCCATATTTGATAAGAATGAAATCACAGGTTTTATGACTAGAATCTTGACCACCCGTGATAAGAAGATTATGTAAGTTATATTTATCCATAAGTGATGGAAAGACATATAATGTTAAACAAGATCTGCTAAAGATAATAAGTGATAGATCTATGTGGTATCGAATCAAAATTTTGGATAAATTTCTACCAAGGGCAATATTGTTGGAATCTACTGGTTGTTAGGAAGAAAGAGATTAGGATTCTTTTCAGGTCATTCATTCCTTTTACTTCAGCTTTAAATGCAATGCCCTTAAATATGGTTTGGGTTTTAAGTATTTTGTTTCAACATTTATTTTGCATTTTTTAAAATTTTATTTCTTTAGGTTTCTTGCGGGTTTTTCGATTTTCTTTGTGCATTATTTTAACCGTTCGTTTTGTATTTATTTCCTTGAAATAATTTATTGGTTGCAGGATATGACTGCAACCTTCATATAAATATATGAAAAATCATACCTAACTGCTGAATTGACTACTTTGAAGTGGCGTCATGTCATAAGTAGAAAGAAGAGTAGGGATCTTCATAAATGATTTTTTAGTTAAGAGGTTCTGCTCCTGTTCATTCTTACGTATGGCAAAGGAACAAAATTTGCACCTTATTTAAATTTTTAGAATCGTTCAAGTCTTACATAGTTTGAGGCAAGTGAGGGAAGGTTTTTTTTTATTGTATAGCTTTTAGGTCAATTAAGATTGTCCAGTTTCTACTCGAATGTTTTTTTTTATTTTTATTTTTTTTTTCTGCGAAGATCCGATAGCCAGCTTTCGCATAGAGCACCGAAAAACTTAAGCTGTTCAGTGGCAATACGACTCGTGCTTTTAGATTTCTATATCTTTAACGTTGGAAGTTTCTGTCCCAGCAATCTGTAAACAGGTTTTACCTTTGGTCATAATGTTTTCCAACCTGTTTTATGGTCGAAAGAACATCTAAGCAAACCGATAATGTCTTAGAAAAACATTTAATTGTAAGAAAAAACATTTAGTTGTAAGGCTGTGGTTCACCTTATTCGACTTTTTCCTGTTTCATGTTAACGGTAAATCGGTTTCTTGAGTCGTCATTAAAATGAGATTATCTCAGTTTTTAAAATTGCCATTTGGCTGTCATTTTCGTCTGTTTGTTCTTGCATCTCAGATTCACTCTCATAAAGGAGAATTGGTTCAGCATTCGAAGATATTGATTTAGGAACTTTGTCTTTCTTATTGAGATCAGAATTCTTTTAAAAAAATTTGATTAAAGACATTTCAGCTCTAATAAATACCTTATGTAATAATTCGTTGATCAAGGCAGCCATAGTTAAATTGATTCCCAAAAGGGTCTATTTTGTTGTCACTTCGTTAACTTGAACAAAAGGACCTCATTCTGAATAATGGACCTTGGCTATAACTTTTGTTCATCTGTGTTTTTATATTTTTTAGTTTAAGCTGAATGCCAAATTAAGTATATATGTTGCAAATTATATTTTATATAAGTTGGAACGAAATGGCTTGTAATGTTTCTTTCATAGTTTTTGTCATAGGAAAAGTATAATAATTTTTCTTTAAAAGTTTGCATATGTATAGAGGTAGGTAAGTCTGCCTTCAAGGTGTGGATGCTTTTAAGGGGACAGGTTGATACGTCCTCTTGAGCCTAGAGAACCTTCAGTCAAATCGATCCTACTGTAAGCAGTTCCTCCTGCTGTGAGTAGGATTGACCTAGTTCTGTTTCGTAAACTTCGTAAGGGGGAATGTAGTCCCTTGAGAGTGTCAACAACGTATCTCTTTCCTCGTCCTCCAAAGAATAGAAATTTCCTTCCTTCGGGAGGTCGTTTTATTCACGTAACCTACCTGAGATTGAACAGTTGCCTGGTTAATGGAAGGCGTTATGATCCTCAAAATCTACACCATTTACCACTTCTCGTTCCCTTCCATCTCTCCTCTCTGAAGCTCTTGGCGTTACTTTTCATTCCCATAATCCTATGCCATTTTTTGTGGACGAAACGAGGTTGTCATGGCCTAATAACTCTAATTATTTTCACACGAAGAGGCGAACCAAATTAAGGGTGTTCTTCGTCTCAGTTTTCATTCTTATAGAAATAAAAAGTTGGCAAGAAAAAATCAAGTTAGTATATATAATGATGATAAGAGTAACCGAGTACTGTTAGTAGTTACTCATTGTTACTGGAAAAAATTTAAATGTTCCAAAGCCACTCCCCGCCCCCGCCCGGTTTTTGAAGGTTTTAACATATATCTCGATGCAGGTGTCAATCAAAAGTAAACGCAAACACATTCCTACATTGAACATTTACGACTTATCGACGACCTCAGCACTATAGCGCAACTTCATTTTAGCATCAGTGACAGTCTAGAAAAATAAGACTCAGAAATACAGGAAAAATAAAGAGTAAAATAACGGACGAAATTACTTAAAGAAAAAATTAATAGCCAGACTAGAGGATGGGTAATGAATATATTGCAACTGGGACAATTAACTAACGATGACGTTAAGACAAGAGGACCGCGACAAATGAAGTGTTCTTGTTGTGAGTGACTTGCCAAGTCTGAGTGACAAATAACTTTTGTCACAAGTAATGAATGACATGTTTAATGAAAAACAGGATTAAGTGTAACAAGTTATTGAACATATTAGGTACCGTGGAGGCACTAGCACCGATCATAATTAAAAATTCCATGATAAATAGTATGAAGAAATGTCTCCAATTATGCAGGTTAGATATTTGGAATCTGGGACCGAACTACGCAAAATATGGCAAGAAAACTTGTGGGGCTGTGACGAATCAAGAAGTGAATGGGAGTAACAGTTTCTGAGAACAGTAAAAAATAATTACTGGTAATTGTAAACAAATTTATTTATTTCCTCAAAACATTGTCATTTATGTATTCATTTAAAAAATATATATTAGCTTTCATAGGTTATAATAATTTCTATTTGTAAACACTCATTTGTCTGCGTATTATGAAGTTAGTATTTAATTAGATGCATGCACAGGAAAGAATAGATTGTAAGTTTAGGAAGGAGTGAGCTGATTTTCAGCCACAGTTAGTTATCATCTCGTTACTAAGATTAATAGAAATAATTAAAATAATTTCGATGGTGACATTTTTTAATACCGACTTTTATTTAAGGATAGATTTTGAGGTCATGGGAACTAGAATATAGAAATATAAACTAAACGAACACTTCATTAAACGTTAAATATTGATGGAAAAGTGTCTCCACCAACGCATAAGTAACGAGGGATAAAAGATATTAGCTCTTGACGTTGCACGATGATCCAGTATAAACATGAGACATCTTGAAAACTTCACTCAAAATTTTCAGACACATTATAGTGTCACCGAACTGGAGAAACAGGAGATTGCAAGACATCGATTCATTTCTCTTTCTAGTTCAACGAATGTTTTATTCATTAATTGTGTATGCTGCTTGTCCATGTAGAGCACATCATTATCAAGTTATGTAATAGTGACATTTTTGTCTCTCCATTCCCAAGTTCGTGGATTCTTTGTAATCTTCCGTGTTTCCTTTGATGTGTGTGTTTTTTTATTTATTTATTTATTCATTTTTTGTTAAAGGGAGACATTTATCACCCAAACTTGTTATTTTTACGGTTCGAGCAAGGTTTGGGATTTTGTATGTCTCTGTTCTCCATGATAAAAAAATTCAGAATGACTTATTTTTTTTTCCTGTATATTTTGCAGAATATTGCGAAACCTTAATCTTTGTTAATCTTCTGTCAGATAATGGAGAAGCCTTATGTTTTCTTAAAAACAGTCGTACATTAAATGTTTTTGCACTTTAAAACTAATCGAATCTAAATTAAATTCAATCTTATGGTTGCATGGCAGATTGTTATACAAGGTAAATATTGTTTAAACATTGATTTTTTTACAGGGTAAATGTTGTTTAGACGGAATTCACATTGCAGCTGAATTCCCCTGTACAGAATACTGCTCTGAATATATACGTTTTAATACAGATGTCCGGGATAGGTAAGCAAGCTATAGTTTGAGGTTTCTGATTCCCGAAATAACAGAGATTATTACTTGTATAAGATTAAGGAATGACGTAGTAGAAAGCAGGCAATTTGCTGTTTATCGCTGTCTGTTCGTAATTGCTTAGTAAAATCATCACCAGTTGATATTTAACGTTAAGATGATAGTTATACAATCTGGCATTACTCGTAGCCCAAAGGCGTCGACAAAATTATCCACAGCCATTTAACTGCGTGTTGGTTTTAACCATCTTGTGAAGCACTGTTTTTCTGGTATTGAGACAGCGGCATCATTTTAAGGTTTAGCTCTTGTTTTCAATTGTTTTGCGGCAGAGACTCTTAAAATGACACTCAAGGTAAACTTGACTGCCATCAATGTTGCACGTTGGCGTGTTGCTGAAGTCTGTAACGTGAAGTGAAGAAGAGACAAGCTGTGTGTTCACAGCGTTCGCGTTGGTACGTTTCCAGTCCTCAGGTATTCTTGGTGAGGAGGACATTCATGAGTATTGTGATGGTGACATAGTAACCGTGGGTACTTTAGTTGTTTCACATCAATTGTGCATTTGATGTCTAGGCCAGTCCCTTACGATGTTCTTGATTGGCTGTCGATAAGTCAATCACAAGACTGGAAACTCTCAGTCTCTCAAGAGAGTTCGCATAATCAGGGTGTATGTTCCTTCTCTCCTGAGGGCTACGTTTGAAAGACGTATACCTTAGGAGCGGTGGAACATACATCCTACCTATGTGAACTCTCTCGAGAGACTGAGAGTTTCTAGCCCTGTGATTGGCTTATCAACAGCCAATTAGGAGCGTCGTAAGGGACGGGCCAAGGCATCAAATGCACGGTTGATGTGAATCTACTATAGCTCACGTTTGATAAGGTCGCTGCTACTGTTGCTGTTTACGGCAATGATTCTTTTAGCGATGACATTGACGATTCCCCGACTGTTGCCATTCTTTGAAACTTGTATTGTTGAGTTGCTTTGCGAGGTCGAGAGGGATGCCTTTAAAAAATGCACAACTATATTTTCTGGATCTTTTCTAGATATAGACCCTCAAGGGTTTTAACCCTGTATGTATCCACCTTTGTGGCGTGTTTAGTACAAGCCGTTGGGGATGAACTTAAGACTGTAATTATCATAAAGACAATGACCCCAAAGACATATGAGTCATAGATAACGACCTCGAACTTTGCTTGGGTCACTATCTTGGACACTATCTTGGAAAGATCCTATTTTCGTCAAAGATACTGTTCCCCTGGAAACTTGACAGCAATTTGTTACAATATTTTCCTGCTCTATTTTGCCCACATTTTTATTAAAAGACCTTCTAACTGCTTCATTGATTTCCTGAAGGTTACCCCCCCAAGGGCTTTAGTCCTCTCTTTCTTGAACTCAGGCAAAACGGCTGAGTGAAAAAGATCTATCCACACACACATTTCCACAATGAGAATTCGTGCATCTCTATCAATGGTTGCTCCAAAACGTCATTTAAGATTACTCATTTTTAATTTATTCATTTTCTTTTATACTTGTTAATGCTTAGGCTGATTCATATTTAATAGGCACTACTTTTTTACATGTTCAGAACTATCTGAAATGTTTCGTTTTCTTTTTTAATTGAAAATACATATAATATGTATAATAACCTAAAGCCCGCAATTCGTGATTTTATATACAAAATCTTTAAGTGAACTGCGTGCGTTCTTAGTGATAGGATGCCATTAGGAATTTCGTTACCTGACGGCTTACATGGACTCCTTGCATTATATCATTCAGATACATTTTTTTTTTTAAATAAATAAATTACTGCCTTAACTTTGTTACACGTATCCATTTGTGTGCTCTTTCTTGGCTGTTTTCATTTGTCTTCTTTTGTTCTTTTGTTTTGTTCATTCATTCATCTCCTGTCAGTCACAGTCTGGAATTTCAGTTTACTTTGATCAGTGTTAACTGTTCAG
>NC_087215.1:37112420-37160292 GCF_015104395.2 Macrobrachium nipponense
GTTAACTGTTCAGTGAATAAACACTAAACTTTCTGCTTTCGTAAATTAGGCGGTAATGTCGAATTGGCATTACAATGATGATAGATAATGTATTATCTTACAGATATTTCCTTTTTTCACCTAAATGTGTCCCGCCTCCCCAGTCCTACGCTAACTCACTGTTCGCAATTATGTTATGATATCAAATCGGTAATACACTAATGATAGATAATATATTATTTTCTTTACTATACCTCAGTTTTTTTCCACGTAAAATGTGTCACGCGCCTTCTTAGTCCTAAGCCCTGTGATCACACAGTGTTGCTGAAACGTAGAAATATAGCTTCCGGTGTGGAAGTTTTTATGCACAAGATCTTATAGATGTAGAGGGGACTCTATATCTATACACAAGATGATCGAGTGCAGGAATGGCATCTTCATTTTCCGAGAGTGGGAAAATTTTTCATTCTTTGGGGTTCACTGTGGTCAAATATATTTTCCTTATATTAAGTGATTATTGGCCTGTATTCTCGTCATTTGCAATATTCATTTATTTTCCCCCATATGATAATGACTGAATAAAGAATCGCCAATGTATGAAGCAGTAGACGTTTATCCAGCGATTTGTTGGATCTTGATTGATACACAGGATGCAGACGATAACAGTGACAACAGGTAGGTTTACTTGGTATTAAAGGTAATTCAAAGCTTTTTAGAATGTTAATAAAAAGTGACTGTGATTAACTTTCTTTGCAGTGGTATTGTAAATGCATTTTATGTTTAGACCCATATAACAGTCTCATCAGTTAATGCGGCAGCATGTAAGAACCCATGTAATGATAGACATTTAGGTTTTCCTGTTGATTTATTCTTACGGCAAATGATCTTGATACTGTAAAGGAAAGTGTATATTTTTATATATACGTTAGATTTTTCTGATGGTTGAAGGAATATAAAAAAAATGTAGGCGAGGGTGGAGTCAGTGGTAAGGAAATGTGGCAAGTTGGCAACTCCGTCACTTGACTCGCTTCATATGGCAGTATAGAGTTACTACAGTAGTAGTTCGTCCCGTTGTGTCGTGTGTAAATTTTGTGTGTGTGTTGTGTTGACGTTAGCCTAGTGTTTTGTATTGGTACACCTTTGGTGCCAAGTCTTCAGACCTTGATTTTCACAAATCCGTGATTCAAACACTTGACCTTCAGTTAGTGATAATATTACATTAGTATCTGGTGTCCTAGCAGTTTTGGTTTGATGGTGGTTACTTATGGATTCGCCTTGGCTGCCACTCTTAGGTTCTTGAAGAGACCACAAATCGCTATTTCAGAAATAATCCTCATTTGAGAATGAGAAGTAAAGTATTTTTATTCTCATTCGTGGATCTAGCAAAACAAGATCATATGTTCGGTAAGTAGTTGTAATAGTTTGTGGTGTCTGGAATATCATAGGCCTAGGCGTACTGGTAAAATTGCGGATTAGCCTATATTAGCCATGTACCTGGTCAGATTATCGCCATTCCACTGAGATATTTACTGTACCATATGCTTTCGTTCATGTTGAAATCTTTTGTTTATGTTTATGATAGGTGTTTACCGCCATTCGTTTATGTTTATGACATTTAGCTACCGGCTGTGTTTTTGCCATCATCCCAGAGGGGATGGTACTAAACACGGCTCCCATTACCATATTGGCGAGCTAGAGCGAACATTCAGATTGTCCGGTAGCATGTTATAAAATGTTTGATAAAACTACAAAACAACTCATAGCTTATACTTATGTACTAACTTATATAGCCCGGTGTTGCTGATGAAGATGGTGTAGATTATTGGTGGTCACTTAGGCTATTATTAACCTCACATCTTTATTAGGACCCTTTGGGGTATTTCTACAGAAGCAATCCATGGTGGCTTAGACTATGGCAATTGTCTGTTTCCTATGTTATTTTAGTTCCTGTACAAGATTTAAAGTAATATCCATTTGACCGGCTGTAATAAGTAGAAATTTACCTTTTCCTTTGAAAGTTACATAATAGCCGTACCAAACTCAAAGGTAAATTAAAGTTTAGTTCTAACCAAAGGAAAAAAATATTCCTTTCAAACCCTTGTAAAGCAACTAAAATAACATAGAAATGTCAATTGCCATAGTCTAAGTACCGAAGAATGGTCCTATAGGACGGTACCAAGTATTCGTTACGGTGAGGGAAAATGAAAATGTGAACACAGCCGCCATATTTGAACCCCCCAAACCACCACGGAGCCATATGTTCACTATATGGGGGGCGGGGTAACGCACTGGGGTGGGCGGGTAAGGGGTTGGTGGAAGGTACGAGTTGTCTTAGCAGCACCCACTGAATAGTAACAGAGACCTTAACGTAACTTTCGGCAAAAGCCTAACTCTCACTTAACTAAAAAATAATAATTAAGAATAATGTTTGGACCTTACCTTAAAGGGGTGGAGGGTACAAAGCAGCAGCTTGCCTTAAGAATGCGTGGAGGCGGGTCTTGGTTCTACAAAATGCAGCTTGAATTAAGCAACAGCCAAGTACCCGACGAAGTTGTACATTCTCCTCCCGTATCTTGGAGTCGACTGCCGGAGTTCCTCCACCTCCTCTTGATAGTATTAATATGGGCACCGTTTCGGGGTCCACAAAGTTCATCGAGTGGTTGACTGTCAAGTGGACTAACCTTCATCTCCCAGGCAGTCATAAGCCCTCCAACAGTCAGAAATAATAGTGGTACCCAGCACAATGTATTCTTTGATAACTGCAAGCAGAGTCCCACTCATCCTGTTGGGTTACAAACGCGGGAACAACGAAAAACTCCTGGTCTGCCTGCAGATAGCACCGAACACCCCACTGCCCTTCGATGAGGCGACCTACGTTGTATTTTCTTTTCTTCTCCCAAACTTTGCCTCATTGATTTCACAATTGTGCACCGGGCCCACCAATTTGCTTCTTCTGTTGGAAGCACCAATTAACTATGACCTGAAATAAAAGTCAGTGTTAGGGGAGGTAATTAAGTAGGGCATATTTCATAATAATATAAAGCAGGTTGTGTATTAGAGAGAGGGAGGGGGGGAGAGAGAGTGAGGGAGAAGGAGGGGGTAAGAATGAAAAAGGGTGAGGGATAAGCAAAAAATACCTTACCAGGAGAAGCTGGCCCAATCATTAATTGTTGAGTCCGACCGTCCAAGTTCTGTTCTCGCAACCTTGTAAGAAAAAAAATCACTCGCATACAGGTATGCGAAGAACAGAGCTGTCTCAACATCAAGGTGGGACCCAGAGAACCAAGTGCCCTTAAGCAAGGAAAAGTAGTAAGAACAGCGTTTCTTCGCTTTCTTTACTATGCGGTCAATAAGATCCGGTCACACCTAAAGGTAGACGTGGAGGGAAAAATACCAATTATAAACCTCAAAACATGAAAATATGGAGTAGGTCATAAATGGTATAGGTGTAATATATTGCCATTAATCCAGGGCTGGGTCATATCATGGTTACATGTAGAAACCAACAAACTACTCGTAAGGTATTTACCTGAAGCACTTCTTTTGCAAATTTGGTGGCACTCATTCCCACAATGGGGCAGAAGGCCTGCTTCCTCAGGAGGCCATGGTCCTGGCATAAACAGATCAGCCGTTCATAATTACCTGAGTAATAGGCAGAGAAATCTTTGTAACTCAATGGGGCAAAAGACCTGCTTTCTCAGGAGGCCGTGGTCCTGGCATAAACCGATTAGTCGTTCATAATACCTGAGTAATAGGCGAGAAATCTTTGTAACTCATGTAACAATTGCTACATGAAGTTGGCAAAGAGTTCCTGCTGAGGGGCTGGGGCGAGCGTGAAGTTGATGCACCAGTCGAAGTCATGGCGGCAGATTCAACAGTGTTGGAGTTCTACGGTTAGGAGGTGGTAGGAGGCCGGACCGAACAAAACAGGGTAGGGGGGAGGTGGGGTGGAAGTAGTAAAAATGCTTTGATGCTATTGGTTGAGGCAGGGTGGGGCTGAGGTAAAATGTACAAGCACTTAACAAAATAAGTTGGCAATGTTAAGGAAATGGGTAGTTAGGGAACTAAATGTAAATGTGGGATGGGTTCAAAATATGAATTAATACAAATACATTTATAACGGGCCCAGGAGGGGGTAGGATTTAAGTCCTGGGTGGTAAATATGTAATAGGGCCTAAAGTTGTAATAAATTGTAAATAGGGCTAAAGTTGTTTTTAATAAATTGTAAATACAAAATAAAGGTTACCCCATTTCTTCCCAATTAGAATCCCCACAAACTATTGAACTTGTATTGAAATGTATTTTGCCTGACCAGGGGGGTGGTTGGGCCTGCTGTACCCCCCCCTTAAAGAACCAACCAACCTATCATAAAACCTAACCTAGTAGGGACTTAACCTAGTAGGAAATGTTGCCTGACCCCGTACCCCCCCTTAAAGGCCTAACTTAACCTAGGTAAGGTAATGTAAACCTAACCTAACCAAAATACCTAGTAGGGAACTTAACCTAGAGGGGATGTGCCTTCACCCCCAACCCCCGTACCCCCCTTGAAGACCTAGCCTAACCCTAGTAAGGAATGTAACCTAACAAACCAAACCTAACCTACCTAACCTAGTAGGGAAGTTAACCTAGTAGGGAATTCGTACCCCCCATAAAGGCCTAACCTAACCTAACCTAGTAAGGAATGTAACCTAACCAAACCTAACCTAGTAGGTAACCGAGTAGGGAATGTAACCTAACCAACCTAACCTAACCTAACCTAGTAGGGAATGTTGCCTGACTGGGGGGGCGCGGGGTTCGCCCCCCTTACCCCCCCTTAAAGGCCTAACCTATCCTAGTAAGGAATGTAACCTAACCAACCTAACCTAGTAGGGAACTTAAAATAGTAGGGAATATGCCTGACCGGGGGCATGAAGGCCTAACCTAACAAGTAGGAATGTAACCTAACCAAACCAAACCTAGTAGGTAACTAGTAGGGAATGTTGCCTGAACCGGGGGGGGGCGTACCCCCCTTAAAGGCCTAAACCTAACCTAGTATGAAGGTAACCTAACAGTAGGGAATGTAACCTAACCAACTTAACCTAACCTAACCTAACCTAGTAGGACTTGCCTGACCGGGGGGCCTTAAAAGGCCCAACCTAAACCTAGTAAAGGAAGTAGCTTAACCAACCTAACCTGTTGGGAAAGTAAACTAACCTAACCTAACCTAGTAGGGAATTAACCTAGTAGGGGGCAATGTTGCTGACCGGGCGTACCCCCCCTTAAAGGCCTAACCTAACCTAGTAAGGAATGTAACCTAACCAACTTAACCTAGTAGGGAATGTAACCTAACCAACCTAACCTAATAGGGAATTTAACCTAGTAGGGAATGTTGCCCTGACTGGGGGGCGTACCCCCCTTAAGGCCTAACCTAACCTAGTAAGGAATGTAACCTAACCAACCTAACCTAACCTAACCTAGTAGGGAACTTAACCTAGAAGGGTTGTTGCCTGACCGGTACACCCCTTAAAGGCTCCTAACCATAACCTAGTAAGGAATGTAACCTAACCAACCTAACCTAACCTAACCTAGTAGGGATGTTGCCTGACCGGGGGGGCTTCATCCCCCTATACCCCCCCCTTGAAGACCTAACCTAACCTAGTAAGGAATGTAACCTAACCAACCTAACCTAACCTAACCTAACCTAGCAGGTAACTTAACCTAGTAAGGGAATATTGCCTGAACGGGGGGCTTTGCCCCACTGTACTACCCCTTAAAGGCCTAACCTAACCTAGTAAGGAATGTAACCTAACCAAACCTAACCTAGTAGGTACCTAGTGGGGAATGTAAACTAACTAACCTAACCTAACCTAGTACGAATGTTGCCTGACCTGGGGGGGGCAGAGGCCCCCCCCCCGTACCCCACCCACCCTTGAAGAACTAACCAACCTAGCCTCCCCCCCCCCAACCGGGTACCCCCTTCAAGGAAGTAAAACTAGTAGGTAAACCAACATATAACAACTAAACCTAGTAGGGTATGTTGCCTAACTGGGGGGGATTCGCCCCCAGTAGGTAAAATGACATTTAAACCTAACTTTGAAGGGTGTGGAAGTGTTGTAAAATGTTTAAAAGTAACCATACATAACTGCATAACAGTAAGGAACTGGAAGGGAGGTGTAAAAATGTAGTTTTTATAATAATAATGGCAAACTATATATTTAAATGTAGGTTTTATGATAATAATAATGGCAAACTTTAATCTAGGTATTGGTATGGGTGAGAAATGCATTATAAATGGTGTAACGTAAAGAGCCAGTTGTGAATACTGGAAAGGGGAGGGATTGAGTTGTGTTATAAATCATATAGGGATGTGTATGTAATATGCAACGCAATGTGCAATTTCACGTAACAGGTGGGTCGTAGGTATCGAAACGTCCTAAAACCATAGTTCTAGTATCAACACATAGGCATTTTTAGGTGTCTCTCATTATAACATAATATTCAAAATTATATATGGGTGAAATTATTAGGTGGGGAATATTTCAGAACAGTTATTATACAAATACTATGAAAAAAGAAAAAGGAATAAAAACACTAGAATTCATATAACATGTTTAATAAACAAATTAGGTAAATGCTTTTATGTAAACTCAACGTATGGTTACCAGCCAGGGTTCCCAGATGACACCACTACCAACCAGCCAAAGTTCTACCATGAAACCAGCCAAAATCCCGCCAAATGAAAATCCAAACCAACCCAAATAACCGCCAATATGTGCGTTATATTTACCTTTTATAAATGCATATTTTTTATCATATGATATGCGTGTATAGCGGCATCATTTTTAGTTTACATAATATAAACTAATATAAGAATACAGGAGAAAAAAGACGAGAAGGAATTGAAATTTTGAAATGAGGCTCGCTCTCCGAGAATCCGGCGGCCTGTTTTGTGGTCGTCTGGTGTGTATGTGATTTTTTTGTTATTCCATCTACATATTTTGCTTAAATGTTACCAAGTTTTTACTGAAAACCTATTCAGTGATAAGTGATAAATGTGGGAAATACCACAATAACACGGCAAAAACTCCCCCCAAGTGGTTTCTACCCACCCAAAACCCCGGTTCCCACTGGGGGTCCCCCTTACTAGTAGATAGAGTTGGGGTTTTGTCCCCACCCAAAAACCTCGGTTCCCAATGGGGGTCCTTTACCGTAGGATAGAGTTCAAAGGTAAATTAGTGTCGTCCGAATAAATATTACTTCAAATATTTGTTCAGGAGGTAAAACTGCATAAAACCGCAACTGCCATACTCTGGGCCGCCGCGGATAGGTACACTAGTCTACCCCCTTTGGGACCGGAGGGTTATGGGTGGGGTAAAACATAGTGGGAAAGAACGGACATGTTATTTTGATGGCCATCTTGGAATGGTTCCTTGCATATACAAGGCATATGGGAGCCATATGTTCAAGAAGGGATTGGCTAAGGAAATCCATTATAAAAGGAACTATACTTACTTAACTTAACTGAGAAGGCCGTGTTACTTAAGGTTGCAATTAATGTTCAGTTATAACCCTCTGGTGAAGGAAACGGTATTTCTACAGAAGCACTCCACACGGACTGCAGGACGTAACTGCAGATACGACATCCACTAGGGATCGGGCCGTCCATTGTATTTCGTCGTGTTTAGTACTGGACCCTGGGGGTTAATTACAGTCGTCCGAATAAATATTACTAAAAATTCTTGTTCAGTAAGTAAAACTGCATAGAAAAACTGCAGCTGCCATAGTCTAGGCCCCCGCCGCGGATAAGTACCCTAGATCTACCAAGGAAACTCCACTTTTACCAAAAGTTCCCCAATAACACTGCATATGTGCAGTAGCATTTTGGAGTTCCTCGTTGGACGAATGTTTTTTGTGCTCGGCTACCGAGCCGGTGGTCCAAAGTTCGATTCTCTGCTCTGCCAACGTGGAATCTGAGGAATTTATTTCTGTGATAGAAATTAATTTTTTGGTATAATGTGGCTCTCGGATCCCACAATAAGCTCTAGGTCCCATTGCTAGGTGACCAATTGGTTCCTAGCTACATGAAACTATCTAATCTTTGGGCCAGCCCTAGGAGAGCTGTTAATTAGCTCAGTGGTCTAGTAAAACTAAGACATACTTAACTTAAAGTAGCATTTTGGAATGGCCAGCTTACAATAACATATAAGCTCTGAGGTTAATTACAGTCCACTGCCAAAAAATAATGGTAAATTCTTTATAGGCAACCAAAATACTACAGAAAAATTAAATTTCCAAGGTATTAAGCTGTGTGGAGTTATACATACTACTATACAGTGGAACCTCAACATAAGAAAGTCCCTACTTATGAAAAATCCAAGTTACGAAAGCTAAGACGAAGATTTTTATGCTTCTGTATACAAAAATAATTCATGTCCTGAAAGGGTGTACTGTAAAGTTCGAGAGTCACCCGGACCGCTGAGAACAATTTTAAAACTCGTGCGCCGCCAACTGAGTAGACTCACCACCATCCTCACGCTCTCCCATGCCTCTACGTAAAGGCGTTGTTCAGCCGCTTCGTTGCATCAGTGTCATCGTGCGCATGCGGAATTAGTTCACATATACCTATTTTGTTAGTTAACGTAAATTCGTGTTAGTGATTTTGCTTTCTGCTTGTGTACTTTATCGTGTTGTGTGTAAACTCAATTAACTTAACTAGCCATGGGTCCCAAGAATGTTGCTGAAGTTCACGGAATGAAGAGAATGCTTTCTATGGAGACTAAGATGGAGATAATTAAGAAGTATGAAGCTGGCATGCAGTTGAGTGTGATCGCTAAGGAATACGGCCGAAATCCATCGACGATAGGCACCATCCCTTAAGCAGAGGAAGCCATCAAGCAGCTACACCTTCCAAGGGCGTGACTATTTTGTCCAACAAGAGGAGCCACGTGCATGATG
Source organism: Macrobrachium nipponense (assembly GCF_015104395.2). NCBI lineage: Eukaryota > Metazoa > Arthropoda > Malacostraca > Decapoda > Palaemonidae > Macrobrachium > Macrobrachium nipponense. Next base: position 37,121,334 of record NC_087215.1, read on the forward strand.
AGATGGAGAGGCTGCTTCTTGTATGGATTAAAGACAAAGAAATCGCTGGCGATACGATAACGTAGACAGCAATTTGCCATAAGGCCAGCGTTATTTTTGGTGATCTGATTGCCCAGGCCGAAGACAACTGAGGAGAAGGGACATCAACGCAACGGCAACCCCAGACTTCAAGGCTTCTCTGGGGTCGTTTGATAAATTCCGTAAATGGACTGACATCCATTCAGTGGTGAAGAATCGAAATTTATGGTAAAAAAAAAAAAAAAAAAAAATGTAAAAGTATAAAAAAGTGAAAAAAAAGGTAAAAATCAAAAAAGAAAAAAAATGAAATTTTTAGTTTAAGTTTTTTTGTTAAGTTATTGTTTTTTTTTGCCATTTGTAATGTCTTTCATGAAGTTTAGTGTTAATGTTTCTGCCCATTTTTGATGTGTTTCGTAAAATTAAGTGTTCATGTTTTCTGCCATTGGTCCTCCTCCTCCTCTGTCGCTACTTTCGGAGATCGCCTCACTCGAAAGGTAAGGTTCCACATTTTACTACATACGTATGTACATGTTCGTACAGTATTTCTTGTACCATGTACACCAATACACTTGATTTACTGGTATAGTATAGGTTATGTTAGGTATTGAATGGTCCAATTTATTGGTCAATTTAGCTTTATTATAGAATTTACTGTGGTGTTTTTATAGGGTTTGGAACGAATTAGGCAATTTACATGTAAAACAAGGTTTGAGATATGAAAAAATCAGGTTACGAAGGCCGCTTTGGAACGGATTAATTTTGTATACTGAGGCACTACTGTACATCTACCAAGTATTTGATTAATTTCTCAGCAAACGCAATTCATAATCACCGTGTTAGATTTTACTTTTGACCAGTAGGCCAAATCGTATTTCAGGATTTGATTTTCAACTTTAATGTGTATTTTGACCATTTGGGACTTTTCATTTTGGCAGTAAATTAGTTGTTGTAGAGGTACAAGAGACCATCTCTACTGTACAAGTATTTGATTAATTTCTCAGCAAAAACGCAATTCATAATCACAGATTTTTCGCTAGATCTTTTGACCAGTAGGCCAATCGTATTCAGAATTTGATCAACTTTAAATGTTATTTTGACCATTTGGGACTTTTGCATTTTGGCAGTATTAGGTTTGTTTTTTTTTTTAATTTGTAGCAGGCTACAGAAATTAGTTGTTGTAGAGGTACAAGAGACCATCTCTACTGTACAATTATTGGGTACCACAATTAAAACCATGGTTTTGGGTTGTATAGTAACGTAACCTAACCTAACCCGGATGCTTGCCTAACCTAACCAGGATACTTGGTTCTTACCTGGTTGGGGTGGGCTTTGCCCAACTGAACCAGATGAAAACTAAAGATGTAATAGGCTTTTGATATAGGCTAACCTAACCAACTTAACCTACAATGCCGGGACCTTACTTGGCTGGGGACTTTGCCTCTTGAGCCCCATCTGACATAACTTTGGTCACCAGATCTTGCCATACTTAGTGTGTGGTGTCTCTTTAAGAACATTGGGTAACCCTTAATCTTGGTCTTAACTTGAAGCAGAATCTTGTGGAATTTAAAATACTTTTTTTACTGTGTTTTCCCCATTTCATCTGCCACCCCCACCCAACTCAAAACCTTAGTCTCCAATTGTGGTCTCCCATATTCGTAGGGTACAGTATTAGATGGACCCTACATCTCTCAAACTACTAAGTTTGCCACTGAATGTTTGTTGAAAACTAAATTTTAACATGAAATTTAGCAGTACAACTGAAATAATTTGTAAATCTTTACTTAAAACCATAATTGCATTCCAAAGGTAAAAATATGTTTTTTATATGTTATAATGGGTGCCTTGAATATCTGTGACATTTCTTTTGTTAGTAAATGAGTAGTTTTAAATGCTGGACCCTTTTATCATAATGGGGAAGCAGGGTTTTTGGGCAGGTGAAAGTGCAAGCAAGACTGTATGTGACCTCACCTAACCTAAGGCACCAAGTCCTTTCCTGGCCAAGGGCTTGCCTAACCAAACTTAGGCCACTGTAAGTAAACATAATTAGAATTGAACTCCCAAACTAACCAAACCTACACACACTATAACTTGACTAACTTACTAGGTTGCTGTCTATCCTAACCCACACCTAATCTAACCTAGGGTACCAAGCCCTCACTTTTTCATGGGGCTTTGCCCCACAGGGTCCCTCACTAAAAAAATGTAGGTTACCAGGCTTTGAGTTACTTAGTTTGTAATGTTGCTTTAAGAATTCTTCACTAAACTTTACCTTCTTCACAATTTGAACATGCAGAAGTATTGTGGGGATGCTAGACAACATCTTCATATTTCACAATTTTGTATTTTCCCCAACCCAAGAACCCTGGTTTCCAATTGTGTTCCCCATAATTCTAGGACATAAGAGTGGTCCAGTGTATCTAAAACTATGGCTACTAGTTCGCTACCAAAATTACTCAGGAACATTAAAAACACACTGAAACTTTTAAAATATCATAGTCATTGTTAAATTGAACATATTGCATGTTGAAAACTGGGAGGAGTAAGAAAACACGTGGGTACTTTGATATGAAGTTTAGTTTTAAGTGGTTAAAAAAAAATAGGTAGTCAATACAAAACTGAAACTTATAAAAAAAAAGATTGATGAACCCCACGTAAATAGCGCTTGCACAACAAGTATTTATAACCTCCCCTTGTCTAAGAACTAATGGAATGGATCACCCTCAAAACTGGACTTGAGAAAAGCTATGGTCTAGCGTCATTGTTAAATTGAATATTTGCATGTTGAAAACTGGGAGGAGTAAGAAAACACTTGGATACTTTGACATAATGTTTAGTTTTAAGTGGTTAAAAAAAATTGATTGTTATTACATAACTGAAACTTATTAAAAAGATTGATGAACCCCATGTAAATAGCACATACATATACCTAATTTGAGAAAAAAGCCAAATTAATCATGAGTCAACAATTTCAATGTATTAGCATGGAATTAAAATATATTAATCTTCTGTAATTACTGTATTATTGTTTTCCAGATAACATTTTTTCATTGTTGTTGGTGCAAACCACTTGTTTATGTTTCCATTCTCCAAGTATCTACATAATGATTAGTGGATACACATTGAGAGACTAGAGTACTGTTGTGTGAAGAAATATAAAACTAGAGAAATGCACTTAAAGCGATTGTCAATTATGTAAAAATCACAAGCAGGTTTCTTGGAAAATGATTTGGATTATATGTGTGATTAGTAATATAGTAGTAACAAAGAGAAAATTTGAAAGGATGGAGCAGTATATGTAGATTATGCAGATACTCATTGTACCATTACACAACCCTAACCTAATCAGTGGACTCCCTTTTAAAAAATAAAGGGGGGGGGGGGGGGGAAAATGGGAAAAGGTACTAATTTAGGTACAGTTGTTACAGGGATGCAAACTAACTTCCCTAACCTAGCGTAATATACCTAGCATTATCCCAGATTCCTGCATAGCTGGTTTCAGAAATCGTAGTAACGGTAACATGAAAATTTTTTCCAATTCTTTTGGTTCATTACTTCAGTGTTATTAAACAGTAAGAACAGCGAGTTTTTGTGGTTCAGGGGCATAAGGTTATATTCAGTTGGGACATTCAAGCCAATATTAGCATTGTGAGTGCTAATAGCTAAAATCTGCGAATACTTAAAACATCAATAAATGCCCTTGGAAATGCCTCATTTGATTAGTTCGAAAATCAACAAAGGAAAAAACCTGCTAAAAATCTTTTATACCCGAGTTATTTAATGTGGTTTTATCACAAAAAGTGCATTTATCATGAAAATAGGTAAATTACAGTAATTTGTGAATATTTCTCTGAGAAAAATACTACGAATAGGCAAATTATCTGCGAACGGTGGGTATCTGTTTCATAGACAAGTCCACAAATCCAGAACCACGAATAGGCGGGGGTTAGCTGTAGTTATGGAGTACTGTGAAAAAAAAAAGTTTTAAAATTTGTTCATGACAGTTGGTGTAGCTTCAAGATTGACAGCCTCAACATTTAAAAGCTAGAAAGGAAGGGATAATGGGATGGTTCTGAAAATATTTGTAAACTTGGGAGTAAAAAGATGGCTATCTTTATTGGATTAAAAAAAAACAATCAATCTACTTTATATGACTTATAAAGATTAACATGTTGAATATTGAATGATACTTGGTTTTACCTTTGATTCTAAGTTTTTGTTAATCCATTTTAAACTCCTGTTGTTCTGTCAGGAGAATTAAGTTTTGATACACTGTTGGACCTTTGCTGTCAAATTGTCGATATGTGGTCCAGTCAGCAGGCTATTCTTGATGCTAGTGTTTTGAGTTTGAAATGAGGTATACTGTAATATTACTTGTAGAGTGTTTTATGCAATTGCCCTTGTTTTTGTTTTTTAAAGTTATTTTTTGAATGAATCTTAACTCTCTCTTATGATAGCAGTATTTCCTGTGTCAGGTGGGATGGACTATAGAGGGTGAAAAGTAAAAAAATTATTTTATTGTATTGTTTTACCAAAACAATTACTATAGCAATAGGTTCCCTACACAGCAGACCAAAATTCAAACTTCGCGGTGGCGCCGACATCACCGATGTAGGTGACGTCACATCCCGCCACTCTAGGGAGGAATAGGTACAACACCCAGGTGTAATCAATGCATTTCTCTGCGGCTCTTTAGTTAACATCGGTGGTCAGTGTGGACTTTTTTTTCTTTATTGCTGGATGGTTGTTGACTCTCTTTTGATGAAGTACTCAATTGTGTTTTTGTTAGTTGTTTGTTATCAATTAGTTGTCTTTTGACTGCAATTATTTGTGGCATTTTGTAGCTGTCATGTTAGATTCTAGCACTTCAGGATTTAGGTTCTGTGGCGGAGGGTGCAGAGCTAGGATGAAGGTTAAACCTATTGACAACCCACATCAAAGTGTACCTATAAAAATGTAGGGGTAATAGTGTGAGTGACAAGTGTAAAGATTGGAGTGACAATCAATGGAAGGTTTTTCTTTCTCACTCTGATAAGCTTGTAAAGGATAGGAAGAGGAAGGCAGCTGTTAGAGCTGAGAGTAAGTCTAGTGTAGCCTCTTCTGCTTCTCCTGCAGATCTAGCTGTTTCTGTTTCCTCTCCTCCTCCTCTAGCTGTGTCTCCGATCTTCAGTCCTCCTCCTCCTCCTCCTCCTTCCTTCCTCCTCCTCCTCCGTCCTCCTCCTCCTCCTCCTCCTCCTCCTCCTCCTCCTCCTTTTACTCCTTTACCAGGGGCTTCCCGTGTAATTTCTTTTGATACCATTGCCAGCCTTGAATCTAGGTTCGAGAAGAAGTCTGATGTTCTAGCTATGCAAGTATGGAATTAGGTTTATCAGTCAAGGGATTTTTTTTTTTTTTAGAAAGGCTAACAGTGAAGTGCCGAGTGCTAGTGCAAGTGTTCTCTGAGGAGGTGGCTGTTTGTCCTGCCAGTCTTCTGGACAAAGGTACCTGTCCCCACTCCCCCGCTTCGGGAGAAACATACCGGAGGATCCAAGGGAGACTGATGGGGTTTGCCCACAAGCAGTCGATCCTGTAGTGCACCAGCAGGAGTCGACAGAACACAGTTGGAAAGTGTTTTTTTTTTTTTTTTTTTTTTTTTTTTTTTTTTTTTTTTTTTGGCTGCTGCCCCTTTGTCATCAGAGTTGAGCGATTCCTTCCCATGAGGCGTCTTAAGTTGCGTAGTTCATCAGTTTAGTGTCCATTGAGAAAGTATGCAACTGCAAGAGATTTCTTCCCTCCTCCTGTTAGAAGTCTAAAGAAGCAGGTTACGGTCCAAATCCTTCTTGTGTTGTGACTTCCACTTCTTAGCGACATGTTTCCGACTTCAAACATCTTGGACCCTCAAGTACGTAGGCCGTTGTGTTTTGGCGCCTTCAAAGCGTTCAACGCCTGTACATTCATCAAATGTACCTTCGACTTCTCTCACAATGTTTTCAGTGGGACTTTCTCTTTCTCGTTTCATTGGAGGAGGAAGAACAGGAAGCAGGCTATTTCTGCATCGGCATATTCGAGTTTTCTTCGGTATCTCTTGGATATGTATCCAGATTCTTTGTCGCGGCAGCTCCCAGGTCTCCTGCTTCAATTTTTATGATGAGGAGGAAGCATGTGGATCCTCTGCTTCCTAAATTGGTTTTTGTCTAATGCTTCGAATTATTTGCTTCGTATTGTGGAAGACTGGTTAGCGACCGAGAGGGAGTTAAGGAAGGATTCTTTTGCTTTTCCTCCATCAAAGCTCATTAACAAGAGGTACTGGTTTTATGTCATGGGAGAGGCACCTCCCATGGGAGTATCTGCCTCCTCTCAGGAAGACTTATCTGGTCTTGTAGACATTAATCATAGAGCTGCGTTTTTGGTGGCAGAGGTCTTCTTTTCTTCTCCCGAATTAGATCATTTGGTTAAGAACCTCTTTAAAGTCCTGGAAATTATGAGTTTTCTGGACTGGGTGATTAGAGCTCTTACTTCAAAGATGGAGGGCTTCCCCTCTCTTCCAGAGGACATGGTGTCGGATTGGTTGGGGGTTCTGTCATGTGCTGACAAGCTTCTGATAAGATTGCCTCTCTCTTTGCCTTTGGTACACTTAAGAAGAGAGAACTTTGGTGCTCCTTCGTCACAAAAGGAGTTATTTCTTCCCAGAAGTCTGCTTTGCTTTTCTTGCCATTTGAGAAACCCCATCTGTTTCTGGAAGAAATGGTTAAGGATATTCTTTCAGCATTGGAGAAAAAGTCAACAAATGGATTGTTGGTCCAGTTGACTAAATGCTCAAAAGTCACCTCTGTAACTCTGTCAAGTCTACCTCTCATTTGCAGCAGCCTTTTTGTGGAGGTATACCCAGACCCTTCATCAGACCTCACTCAAACTGCGCCCCCCTTCTAAGTCTATGACAAAACCAGCTTCTAAGCCTTACTTCAAGTGATTTGACTGTCCTTCATCCTCTAGTAGGTGCCAGATTGCACCTGTTTTGGGAAGAGTGGAGTCGCAGAAGGGCAGACCCTTGGGTGGGTTCAAGTTCTTCACCTCAGCTACTACATTCTTTTCAAAGATCCTCCTCCTCTCTCCAATACACCAATCATATTGTCAGCTTACTCTCCAGGCTCAGAGAGGTTTGTAGCTCTGGCCCAAGAGGTGAAAGCTCTCATTCAGAAGGCAGCGGTGGAAGTAGTAGTCAACAAATCGTCACCAGGGTTTTACAACCACTTTTCGTAATCCCCAAGGTATTGGGGGGCTGAAGACCCATGTTGGATATGAGCGACCTGAACTTGTTTGTGTCAAAAACAAAGTTCAATATGGAAACAACTTGCTCTGTCCTAGCTTCGCTTCATCAGGGAGACTGGCTGGTGTCCTTTATTTCCATATTCCGATTCATCTGGAATCAAGGAAATTTCTTCGGGCCACATTTATGGGCAAGGTATTCCCGTTTTTAGCACTGTACTTCGGTCCAGTCGACAGCTCCACAGGTGTTTACTCAAATATTATAGCCTTGGGAAGGGGCTGAATTTCTTGGGTATAAACATGTCACTTTACCTAGACGACTGGCTTATCCACTTCTACTCAGAAAGTCGTTGCATGAAAGATTGAGAGAGGACTCTGCTTGACTCGTTCTCTAGCGATTCTCGACAATAAGAAGAAATCCAAACTGATTCTGACGCAGAGTACATAATCTCCATTTGGGAATGACGTGATACTTTTGCTTTAGCTTTCTCTCCCCAAAAAGAGTAGTCTTGCCTTCAATTAGTGCAGGAGTTCTTGAACCATAGAACTTGTTCTCCCCTCTAGTGGATGAGTCTTCTGGGCACCTTATCGTCGGTGGAGCAATTTGTAAGACTCGGAAGGTCACATATGCGACCCCTTCAATTCTTCCTAATAGTGTTATGGTGCAGGAAGTCTCATCTGGACTTGACGTTTTTAACATCACAAAGGAGATCAAAGAAGACCTGGCGTGGTGGCTCTTGGAACCAAGACTTTTAGAAGGCATTTCCCTTTGTCCTCTCCACCCAACCCTACAGTTCTATTTGGAAGCATCAGATGTAGGTTGGGGAGCTCCGTTGGGAGGGATGAAAGTGTCAGAATTCCCTTCACATCAAAGCAAAGGAGTTGTTAGCAGTCCATCTGGGTCTGCAAGTGTTAATTCACCAGATTACAGGACAAGTGGTAGCACTACATGCGGACAACTCCACCCCATTGTCATACATTTGAAATCAAGGTATAGTTATACTCTCCCTTCCCCCATCCTACATTGACTTTGAAGTGGCAGGAGGCACAACCAAATATCCCAAAAGTGCCGACATCAAAAAACTTGGGTGAAGGGAAAATACTCCAGTCTGCTCTGCTACAGAGACAGTAGCAATAAAGACAGATATGCTTGATTAACAAGTGAACACGCTGAACCTCAGCCCTGAAAAGGCAACAGAGCACCTAAAAGAGACTCGAGAATGGTTAAAAGAAGTTTGAGAATGCCTAAAAGAGGATGAAGACACTTCTAGACTGGAACTGAAATACAGAATTTAGGCCAAAGGCCAAGCACTGGGACTTGAGGTCATTCAGAACTGAAATGGAAATTGACAATAAAAGGATTGAAAAGGGTAACAGGAGGAAAACCTCGCAGTTGCACTAGGCAAAACTGTTAGCAGAGGATGGAAAGTAAGATAGAAGAAAGAAAATATGAATGGAGGTACAGTAAAAGGAATTAAAAAAGTTACAGCTAGGGGCCGAAGGGTCATTGCAAAGATCCCTAAGTAATACCTACATTGCACCACATAAGGTGCACTGATGGCACTATCTACTTTTCATAGCATATTTGGTTTACTGTCATTGGTCATTATATAAAAATAGTACCTAACTTACTACGTAATGTGAAACTATGTTAGGCTAGCCTATCATTAGCCTAGGTTATTGTCTGATCTATCTAGATTTATTCATTCCCTCTCAAGGGTATGCACATGATAGCCTAAAGTACTAAGACTATGCTTAAGTATACAGGATATATAGAAAGAAAAATGTCTGTACCCTTTTATATAATCCTAAAGTCTTTGGTGTAAACATGATATTCTTATAATAAAATTAAGTTTTATGAGTACTTAACCAGTAATTACATGGCTGTAGTTTCTATTTTGACAGCAGTTTGAATCTCGGCATTAGCGGTAATACTCCCCTCCTACTGTCCGGTAGGTGAATGGGCTCCTCCCTTTCTGGGAAGGAGAGGAACACTAAATGAAAAATACCCTCAATCTGTTTCACCCTCAAAACAAAATAGAAAAAATGTCCTGTGAGAGTAGAGGGTTTAGTTTGCTGGTCTGACCACCGTCCTATGAAACTTTCCCTTCATTTTCAGAGGAACCTTCTTGTCACAGAGGACCCCTCAGCTTATGTGGCACTTTTAAAGTATTTTGGTAGGTCTGCATCAGGGTCCTCTGTGACAAGAAAGTTCCTCTGAAAATGAAGGGAAAGTTTCATAGGACGGTGGTCAGACCAGCAATGTTAAATGGGACAGAAACAGCAAGTATGAGGATAACAGAGGAGAAGGTAGATGGATGTAGCAGAAATGAGAGTGTTGAGATGGATGTCAGGAGAAACAAGGGAAGATAGTATATAAGTGGACCGACAAAGGTAGTTGAAATATCGAAGAAAATACAGGAGGGAAGGCTTTGATGGTATGGACACCTGTTACGGAGAGAGGAACATCATGTTGGAAGACATATGATGGAAATGGAAGTGCGGGGTAGAAGGAAGAAGGGAAGACCAAGAAAGAGATGGCGTGATTGTGTAGGGGAAGATATGTCGTGGAAAGTTATTAACTAGAACAATGCACAGGACAGAAATCAATGGAGATGACTCATTCACAACGGCGACCCCATATAAAAATGGGTTAAAGCTAGAAAGAAGATGATATTTCAAGATGCTTGAAATACTCGGCTTTCTCGACTGGTCTGTGGGACCTTTAGGAAAGAAGATAAAAAGACTTTTCTCCTTTAGCTGGTGATTGCTCTGCAGATGGGTTAAATGTCATCTGTTTTACAAACAGAGCAATAAGAAATGTGTCGCAAGAATTGGCCTCCCTTTTTGTCATGGGAATTTTAAAGAAAATGGAGATCTGGCATTCATTCATCTCTTAAGAGTGTAATTTCATATTAGAGGTCAACTGTTTTTCTCATCTTGGACAGGCAGCACCTGTTTCCCCAGACAGTAGTGAACGAAATTACTCTGGAATTGCAGAAGGCATCCACTCGACCTTTTAGCTCCAATCTACAAGACAACCCAGGGACTGGGTTCCATTTCCTGCTTAGTCAACCTCTTACACAGACAGCCCTTTCGAGGAAGAAAACACACCCCAGTCCAAGACAAGAGGTAATGTATGATTCTTCTTGCAAAGGCTCAAGAAGTTTTTCTTCAAAGACCGCATCAAAAAAATAAAAATGGACACCAAACTCCAGCTCTTTTTGGAGAACTGGAAGAAAAATGGGTGGAACCTTGAATTTTAAAGGTGTTATAAGTAGACTACTTGATACCATTCAAAGAGAAGCCACTTTTGGTTAACACCCTGATTGCATTAACAGCCTATGACAACTTACTCCATAGGACTGGAAAAATCTTTAGCCCTTGCAGAAGAGGTTATCATCATTAATGAAGAAAGGAGGAACAGAAAGAGTACAGGATATCAAGTCGAAGGGGTACTACTCCTCAGCTGGAAGGTTACTGTATCAGTAGAGATGTCTCACTTCCCAACCATTGTACCACTGTGGGTTGAGAAGAGCTTTCATTAGAGGCAGTACGTACCTACTTTAAGTAGCTCCCTCCCCAGGTAAGGAACAACTAAACCCCTCTATTCTCACATGGACATTTTTTCTATTTTGAGGGTGAAACAGATTGAGGCATTTTCATTTAGTTGTTCCTCTCCTTCCCAGAAAGGGAGGAGCCCATTCACCTACCGGACAGTAGGAGGGGAGTATTACTGCTAATGTCGAGATTCAAACTGCTGTCGAAATAGAAACTACAGCCATGTAATTACTGGGTAAGTACTAATAAAACTTAATTTTATTATAAGAATATCATGTTTACACCAAAGACCTTAGGATTATATAGAAGGGTACAGACATTTTTCTTTTTATATATCCTGTATACTTAAGCATAGTCTTAGTACTTTAGGCTATCATGTGCATACCCTTGAGAGGGAATGAAATAATCTAGATTGATCAGACAATAACCTAGGCTATGTGATAGGCTAGCCTAACATAGTTTCACATTACGTAGTAAGTTAGGTACTGTTTTTATATAATAGACCAAAGACAGTAAACCAAATATGCTATGAAGTAGACTAACTTGATGGCTACAAATTACACCTGGTTAATCCCAAATCAATAAAGGTGAATTAATTAATCAGGATTAGACAATAACCTATACTAGGTGTGATAGCCTGCCTAATTATAGTTTCACATTAGTAAGTTTATTATATATAGTGGACAAAAACCAGTAGACCATATGGGCTTTGAGGTAGTAGCCTATCTTGAGGGCTACAAATTACACCTGGTTAATCCCATCCCTTTAAAGGTAAATTAATTAATGAGGATTAGATGATAACCTATACTAAGTGATAGACTAACTATAAAGTTTCGCATCAGTGAGTTTCACATGAGAAAGTTACTGTTTTATATAGTAGACCAATTAGCCCAGGGCTAGATATAAACAACCTGGGTTAAACAAAAATATTAGCCTAATTGACTTTACATATGAGTTAAATTTTTTTTTTATACAGCCTTTACATTATGAATGATTCAGAAAATGTGTATTAGGCAATGCCCTATACATACTAGGCTAAGAGAGAACAATTTAGGAAACATGCTATTGTTGGTTTACTAAGTGGTAGTTCAGCCCAAATAACCAAGGCTGGGATATAAACTGTATCCTAGGCTTAATTAAGCAACAGATTTTACGACTAGGGGCTGCTACTGATATGGTAGCCTATTGGTAAGGCTACATAAGTCAAGCTCTTATGCAGCCTATATCTTTAGAGGTGATAAAAACCCAGAACAGGATGTAGCCTAACCAGATTTGAGTAGGGACTCTCTTTCTAAGGGAATATCTAACCAATAGCTTTAAAAACAGCATGGTTTATATCTAAGAGTTTTAAATAAGTCTGTAGTAGGCAGTGACCTAGAAGAGGTTGAGCAGGAATCCTCTAGGAAATCATCTATTCCTAGTTTGATATACACCATTGTAGAAGCATTAATCTAAAGCCATATAAAACAGTGGCTTGGGCTAACTAAACAAATTAGCTTATTGATCAGGCTGAATGGTATTACAATTCAAGTAAAAATTTCACATAGCCAGTGCAAAAGGACTAATACAGCCATATACAGCTGTCAGAACTAACTTAACCTCCAAGGCCTTAATTTAACGTAGATTTCTATTAGAATTTATTACAAATTTGGAAACCATATGGGGAATTAATCTTTTAATACTGACTAGCTTTTAATAACAACTTGCTTTACATCACTACAGGGGTGCCTTTTTGAAGGACCCTCAGTTCAAGTGTTCTGTATCAAATTGCTTGTTCCGTTTTTTGCTGGTGGGTATGGCCCTTATCACCTGCAATGAGTAATAGTTTAACAAAAGAAAAAACTAGGAAAATTTGCTTGATCACCAGATATGTACGAAACTTGTATGCTACTGGCAGCAAGTTTTAATGATGAAACTGCTTGTTTTAATCTATCCTGGTGAGTCCTAGGGTTCAGTAGGGGTAAGGAAAGGGGAGATTATATCATTCTGGCAAAACTCTGGAAGCAGATATTGAACCCTTTCTCTGAACAGATCTAGGTTTGGGTCAAAATCCAGAAACATCAGTCCAGTACCTCCCAGGCAATGTTGGGCAAAATGCAATAACATCAGTCCCCAGTACCTCCCAGGTTAACCCCACGGAGGAAGTAGAGAATCTTTTCAAGGGGTGACATTCTTACTGTGAAATATGAAATGTCCCTGCTTTTTATTTCACAATATATATTTTACCATTAAGTTTACTGAAGCACATAATTCATATATCATTAAAATCCTTAAATTATTTTATTGGTTTGACAATGTTTAGTGATGAAATTGGGAAGCACTACTTTTTGGGGGAGTAAAGCTGAGGTGTAATGAAAGTCAAAGGTGTAATGAAAGATGTCTGTCAGGAGAGGTGGGAGTAGAGATGCTCACTGTATGACGTTTTGAGAGAAACTGACGAGTTTGCAACTTTCCAGCCCATTGACTGGCTGATCAACAGCCAATCAGGAATGTTGTAAGGGAAGGGGGCTGGGCACCAGATGCATGGGTGCTGTGAATGAATTATAGTCGTCCTCGATGGTGCAAGCAAGAAAGTGGCATTTGTCTGCAGTTCACCCTACTGGGTCTCTCAGTGTAACAGTAGACTCCCTATCAAGGAAAATGATGGCTGCAACAGGGGATGTTAGACAAACACTCTTTTTAGAAAATAGCCAGCATGCTTCCACAACTGGAAGTGGACCTATTGACCACATATGAGAATCACAAATTGCCAATCAAGCAACAGTAAGAGATGCCTCCCTACAAGACTGTACCAATTGGAGGACGATATATCTTTTTCCTCCATTATTCTAGATTTCAAAGGTGTAGAGCAAACTCCTAACCTTCGAAGGAACAGCTTGCTTAATAGCATCAAATTTATTAAACAGGCATTTGTTCCTATTAATTTAACAACGACCAAAGAGGTAAGAAATTCCAACACTGTCTGCTGTTTTATCCCAGTCAGTAGAATGGGAAAGTCTTTTACAGACGTATCCTCATATCTGAGCTGAGACCTTCATGGTGGATTTTTAAAATATCTACTGTGAAAATTATTCACCCAAAATTTCTAGGTACCTAGTGCAAAAACTACAGACTTCATATATCTGGCAATGCCAGTATCTATGGAGGATATGGTTAGATTATATCAATACCGAGAGCCCAGTCAAAAAATCTAGGCCAAAGTTTTGAATTTCTTATTTCCTTTTTTAAAGAAAACAATTGCCTTGCAGTTACAACAATTATGGCATACAAAGCATATATGTAATATCATATATATATATATATGCATACAATATATATATATATATATATATATATATATATATATAGTTATAATATATATATGTTATTTATATATAATATTATAAAATATATTTGTATATATATATATATATATAGGTTTTGGCCACGAAGGAAAAAATGAAAAGCGAAGATAGCCAAGCACTTTCGGTCTAGTTTGACCCTGAGTAAAGGTTGAACTAGACCGAAGTGCATGGCATCTCGCTTTTCATTTTTTTCCTTCGTGGCAAAAACCTTTATTTATACATAGCATTACGTTGTATATACTTCGTGATAAAGTTATTCATACATATATATAATATATATATATATATATTTATATATATATATATATATATATATATATATATATATATATATATATATATATATATATATATATATATATCAAAAAAATAGAGAGAGAGAGAGAGGAGAGAGAGAGTAGAGAGAGAGAGAGAGAGAGAAGAGATCAGCTGTTAAGGCTAGATAAGCACTTCTCCCTTTACCAATTAAGACACTTCGTAACAAAACTGACCATTCATCTTCTGGCCATCCCATACCTGAAGCCACTCTCTCAAAGTGATCAAAGAACTCATGTGGAGCTTCTTCAGTAAACTAAGGGATTTACTTCTGTAGTCTTACTACATCAAATACAAGGCCTTGATTACCTTGGTTATGGTTAGATGGTGTTACAGGTAATGTGGATCTAGCTCTTATCAATTCCATCTCTCTTTCAAACGTTGCTCTTTCTCTTTCCTCTTCTGCAGCTTTTTTCTTCTTCTCTTTCTCTTCTTGTTTTTCCCTGTCTATTCTTTCTCTTTCAGCTTGCATTCTCTCTCTTTCAGCCTGCAATCTCTCTCTTTCAGCCTGCATTTTCAGCTTAATCAAATTCTCTTCTGCTTCAATGCTTCTAAGCTCTAACTCTGCATCACTTTTCTCTTTCTATTCTTCTTGCTTATTTATAAGATCAGCATGTGCTACATTTCAACAACTTTCTTAAGCCAAGTTCTAACAACTCATCTTCATTGCAGGTTATTCTAACCAGAGTCTATCAATGATTCCATAGCAATACATCTTTTTTGTGCCTTAGAGTGGTTTCAGGTAACACTTGGATAGAGGGGGCTGCTAATGAGCCATTTTTTTTCTAAATTATCAACTAACAGTTCAACACAATAACTGCAAAACAAAAACTATTTGGTCACTGTCCTAACAAAATATATCCCTAACACCACCAGTATAGACTAGAGTGATAATGTAATCTGTTTTCCCGGATCTGGGCACCATTAATACTTGTGACGAAGTGCCAAGCATATCTTTTGTTTACTACACCTACCAATTATTTAAATTTAACTTCATCCTGACCCACACAGCCAGACACCTGAACCTTTCATCCACAGGTAAAATATGACTTATACTCTAAAGGTAACAGTGATCCCTTAAACACTTACCAGTATTGCAGAAAATCAGACTTAAGTTCATTAAAACAGGTGTGAGGTAATCTTATATGTAATTAAAATAATTAAAGGGCATCACTCCATCAATAACTTTTAAAAGTAAGTATTTCCCTGGTTCTTAGTCACTTCAATTAAATTGAAGGAAAACAGCTCACTCACCACTGTTTCTACTTAAACAAAATTAAATGTACTTGTGAAAAAGAAACGCTTATAAAAATTTTCAATTAAAAAAAATTATTATCAAGCTCAAAATTTAAAGTGAAATTTACAATCTCAGGGAAATTTACTGTTACTTGAAAACAGCGCGAAATTTAATTAATTCTTGAATTACTTATCAAGAAAAATTAAATCAAAATTAATTTATCACAAAATCAAGAAAATTATTTAATTCAATCGAAATTCAAAAGTGTTAGGAAATAACTAAAATTTGGAAATTAATTCACCAGTGCTAAACAACATTAAAACTTGAAAAGAATTCTAAGTAAGTGCAGATTAATTCTCAAGTGTTAAATTCAATTAAATATGCAACGATTAATTAATGAAAACAATTAAGTTAATCAAATTGTGAGTGCAAATGAAAACAGAAAAATGTGGAAAATACCAAAATGCAAAAAACACAGAAAACATCAATTACACAGATTATAAGAAAAACACACTCAAAAAGAAAATGGACAAATGCACAAAAAATCTTTTCAATAAGAAAAATGGATAAATGCACAAAAAATCCCTTCAATAAGAAAAATGGATAAATGCACACAAAAATCACCAACACCAAAATGTGGAAAAATGGTAAAAATTCCCCTGGAGTAACTCAAGTACTTTCAGTATTTCAAGTACTTTTTAAGTTTAAGTTTAGTGCACTGAACTTACTAAAAACTCTTACCTTGGTATACCAATTTTAGAAGGCCTTTTTCAAAATCACCAATAAACACTTACACACGAAGCACCTGTTACACACTTTTACAACGTCTGTTCAGATTCCAAAGATAAACATTAATAATATTAAGTAACTCTTAAGAAATATCAAATCTAAGATTTATATGAGTGACCAATCAACTATGTATAAAATCTTTTACGTTAAACATTATCACTGAATCTTTTACGAGAGAGAGAGAGAGAGAGCCAGACGCGATGAGGTCTTTAATTGGAATAATTTTCTTTTCTTACAGAATCTTAACAGTGGATTTCATCACACAAAACGTTTGAGGCCGATAGACAGTTACTTTCATAAAAATTCTCTTTCAAAACAATATCATAAGAGAAATTGGAATTAAAATCGAAATAACATTTAGTATTATGTGATTTAAGACAATAAAAGTATTTTGACATGAAAGGAATAATCATTTAAACAGAAAGCAAAAGGTTCTAGAATGATCTTACGAAAAGATGATGCAATACCATAGGAACAGGGTGAAATATCCACGTGATTTCTCGACAAAGACGTACACGTTTGAAACAGACTGGAGCGAGTAAGATTGACAGGATTCCAAAACAAAACGGAGGCTTCGAGTTCTCCCTGTCTCGAGTGATGACAAGTTATGAAAACAAAACAGAAACTTGGTGACGAGCATGCCTCGCGGCTAGTGTACAACGCAAAAATTTCTCTCTCTCTTTGTCCACATCTTAGTTATATTCATAACTTTTAAATTATGTTAATCGAAATCTGAACATGCATTATTAGAACATACTAACTCTAAGCTAAATAAGGAATCTGAAAATATTCCTGGTATTTTTGTGACTAAATGGCCCTTTTGTGATAAAAATATCAAAATATGTACTTAAGTATAAGCATTTAGAGGGTTTTTTTGTGTTTGAACTATCAAAATCGGCAGTTCTAAGCGTTTTTAGAGGGGTTTTAAGTATTTGCGGAATTCGCCTATATTCAGGTAAAATCATATGCAAAGATTTCGCTGAAGGCCATCTTCAAGGGGGAAGTTTTTAAGTAAGCACTCTAAGTTTCACTTGATTATATTTACATTAGAAAAATATGTGTATCAGAAGAATAGAAGCATAAATAAAGACAGGTAAATAGAGTTCTGCCATATAACAAGATTACAAAAAACAATGGATATTTTTCTGAATAACTGCTTTAACAAACAACTGGATAGGAACAGTGGTTATGCCACTGTGTACACAGGATGATGGACAGATCCACAGCAGGCTAACTCCTATCTGCAATTGAGAATACATACGGTTACTTTGTTGCAAGTGAGACCACACTGATAAGGAATCAAGGAATTGCAAAAAAGGTGTCAGGCAATTCGATTCCGGCAACACTGGATAAAGCTCATACATTACACTCTTACTTTGAAAACAAGATACAGGTCTCACTGCAGTAAATTGCACTATGAAAGGAAAAATAAAGATGTAAAGGACATAAGAACCTGGACTCTTTTACATTACCTTCCTCATGAGACAAATTCCTCGTCATTGGGGGCGCCAGTGATGAAGGGTAGTGTTAAAGCGATTCACTACAAAAGTAACTAAGGTTCTCTTTTCTCTTTTGGCCTTCCTCCTCTGTCGGCTTTGCCTGCCTCAGGCGTGAGCAGCATCTTCGAAGTAATAGCACCCAAAATCAAGATCGGGGGCAGTCACTTGGACAAGGGAAGGAGCTTAAAATTTTACCTAAAAGGGGTAGTGGTTAGAGTAGTCAAGTAGTGGCAAATTTCACCCACCGTGTACCTTTATGTTTGAAATTAAAACAATGAACATTTTTTCACAATGTAAAATGTTCTTATATAGTATATTACTTTAATTCTTGGAGGGTAAGTTTGCATGGAGGAGGTTTCCCCTCAAAGTATGTATATATATATTTTTACGGATTTTGATGCCTCGTCTCCCAGTATCAGTAATTTTTTTAATATTTTGCTGAAAGGGGCAGCCATTTTACCACCTCATCTTTATGACTTGTGGGGGGGGGGGGCGGGGGGTGGGGGGCGGGATTGGCAGGTCAGGTCTGAGAGAAGAATAAGCCTTTAACGACTAGGCCCTAGTGTTTAGAGTAATAAAGGCAGGTCGTAGGGTTATGTAGGCTTCGAGGTGGGCTTTAGGAATTCCTAGCTTAAGACCTCTTTTCCCCACAAATCTCCTGGCTGTGTTTTTGCATCTTTCCAGACAATGCCATAGGCTGTGTTTGATCCCAGGCCGCTTGGAAATGCCCTGGTCTTCCTCAGTCCACACCAGCTACTTCATTTGGGCAGACGTGCCCTCTCTCTGACTTGAAGTTAGCCCTTTGTTTCGTCGACGTTGGTTGGAGCCCTCCACAGACACCACAACACATGTTCAAGCCTCTTAGGATTAAAAGTACATCTTGAAAGTGCAAAATCCAACCAGCCCTATTCTTCCAAGACGAATCTTGCTATTTCCATTTTAAATCTCCCTTTCATAACTTCTCTCCTGAATGTCCTTTGTCCATCATTGGGGCACGTGTTACCCCCTGTGACCTGTCCATGATTAAGTCTTCATTGAATATTCTATTTAAACACTAGAGTTCCTCCCCCAGTGTGTGTTAGAGAAAAGTGATTGACATTGTAGCTGAAACTATTATTGTGCAAGAAGTCCTTATTTTATGTTGTGGAATTCATTTTCCAGATTCGCTGAGTCCGTGCTCTGTCTCCTCGCACGCAAGAGCTTCCCTTACCGCTAGTTAATATCAATTTTGGAAACCAGCATTGAATTAGATGTTGATTTTGTCCAGTTTTTCATATTGTGAAAGATAGGAGCGATCCAAACATTATACTTTTCTCTTCCCACGTAGCTATATGCCTTGCCTTTACCTCAGGCCATTCAACGTTGTCTTGTAAATAAGTGTAATGTAAATTAATCGGCTGCGTATTCCTGGCGACCTTCCAGAACCAAATCAATCCCGTTTATAGTTATCTAAGGTAAGTCAGAAGCACTCCATGGTCCATATTTTCCCTCTTATTATTTTTCCCTTACGTTTGAGACTACAAGGCTGGCCATACGTATATATATATATATATATATATATATATTATCAATATATTAATCTATATATATATATATATATATATATATAGATATATATAAGTAGACCCTTGACTCACGAACGCATTGACCCACGTACAACTCGATCCCCGACCAAAATTATCGGTAAAATTTCACCCTTGACCTACGAACTAACTTTGAGATACGAACAAAAAAAAATGCGGAAAATAAAAATTCTGTTTGGGTCATGAACTAATTTTGAGACAGAACATTTGAAAAATGCTGGAAATTTCTGGAAAATAACAATTCACTTTGTTTCACAAACTAATTTTTAGACACAAACATTTGAAAAATGCGCGAAATCGCCCAGCACACGTGAGAGCGTTTGAGTTGCCATGGGAACAGCCATCCTCCAGCCGCCCACAGCACGGCGTCACCCACGCATCGCTCTTTGTCTCATCTCTTTGTGTACAAGACGTTCGTCAATTCGCTTAGCATTTTTTGCGCTAAAACTTGTGATTTTCTTCATAATGGGCCCTAAGAAAGTGAAGAGTGGTGGTGAAAGTAAGAAAGTGAAGATGATGGTGAGAAGAGGGTGCAGAGGAAGATAACCATTGAAATAAATAAAGAAAGAAATTATAGAAAAGTTTGAACGTGGTGTTGCGCGTGACCGATATCGCAAGTGAGTACAAGATGGTCCAAGTCGACATTTCGACAATTTTGAAAAACAAGGATGCCATTAAAGCAGCAGGAGCAACTTGCTCGGAGCAATCACTGACGAAGAGGAGGCTGGGGAGGAAGTTTACAGATGTCAGCAGTGATGTGATAAAAGCCGCATTGGAAAAGTGGAATGATGTCCAGTGCTTCCTTGAATTGTATCATCCGGACAAAATTGTTACGAACAGGATCGTGAATATGCTCAATGAAAATTTAATGAGCCATTTCAGAAAAGTTATGCAAGGAAGGAAAAGGCAACAGACATTGGATAAGTTTGTGATTAAACGTTCACCAAAAAAACCTAGAAGAGTTGAATCTCCGGAACGAGATCTCCCGACCTGGATGGGGGAGGGTCTCCTTCCGCACAATAACCTCCTCCCCACCCACCACCCTCCTCTTCTCTTGTCCGTCAAGCCAGAAGTCTCGCCAGTCATAGTAAGTGTTCACTTTACAAACGTTTTTATAGTGTTAGTTTTACCATTTTAAATTATATTATTAGATATATTAAGGTTTTTTACACTGACTTTTACATTATCTGTGTAAAATAAGGCAAAATATACATATATATATTTGGTTCGTAGGGGTCGAGAAACCCAATTAATATTATTCCCATTAAACCTTATGGGGAAATTAGCTCCGAGTCACGAACAATTTGGAACACGACCAAGTCTAGGAACGGATTGTGTTCGTGAGTCAAGGGTCTACTGTATATAATAGTATATATATATATATATATATATATATATATATATATATATAATATACATATATATATATATATATATATATATATATATATATATATATATATATAATTATGCATGTATTTAAATGTAGATTATATGTATTTGTATGTATATATGCAGACATATAAGAGATATGATGATAATAGTTATAAATATTAGTCCTGAAGAGGCAGAGTTTCTTGATGCATCAGAGTTCTAACCTCCCCTTTATAGACCTACTTCCGAGGCTAATGGGAGGAATGTCCTTATTCTTTTTATAACTCGTTTGTAAATAACAGAAACAGTGTGCAAGTTATCTGAAATATCCCAACTCAACCATAGCAGCTGTTTTTTTTGACATGTTCCCGTCATTGTCGCCATAACACCCGAGTGGTTAAATCCATCCCCTAAGATGTCTTGAATCAGGAGATTATAAAATTCTTAGCACTACCTTTGAAGTCTTTCCTGTAGGCTCTGGTCCCTTCAGCTTTTATTTTTTTATTATTTTTTTTTTTTTTGCATGTAAGTTCCAGGTAGAATTTCCTAATCCACTCTAGAGTTCTGCTTCAGTAGTGATCTGACTTACATTCTGAGTGGAAAAATTACACGTAACCATAACCGATGTTTTGAGCTCCCACTTCAAGTAGGCTGTGTGAATCCTCAGAAGGCAGGGTGCAGAGTTTCAGAAGTGTCTGGCAAAGCGTCAGGAGGAACCTCTCGTAGTGATGGTTCTCAGGGAAGGATACTTTTGTATCATTGTTATATTTTTACCCCCAACCAATAACTTCCTGAAATCCTTCTTCGTCTGCATCTTCCTTCACAGAAAAGTTCAGAAATTGGGAGGGGTAGATTGGACAGTTGTTATGCAATGAGGCCGTCAAACCATGGGCATTTTCAGTCTCGACAAGTTTCATATTACTCCCTTTATGATGAGCCATTCAATTTGTTCCTGGAAGCCTTCCGGAAGGGCAAAGTATGTTTTCTGTCAACATGTTGGGCATGTTCCTCCTCATCCTATCACACCTTCAGTCGAAGAAAAGTATTCTCCTGTGTGTTGGAGTTTTTAGGTTGGTATCAGAGGGGGTCGACTAAGGTGGTGGAAGTATCAAAGAAAGTGCAGGAGGGGAGGCTGAGATGGTATGGACACCTGTTGAGGAGAGATGAGGACCACGCTGGGAGACATACTATGGGGGTGGAGGTGCAAGGAAGAAGAAGAAGAGGGAGACCAAGAAAGAGATGGAAGGACTGTGTGAGAGGAGACTTACATGAGAAGGGAATTGATGAGGCAGAAGCGCAGGATAGAAATAGATGGAAATGGCTCATCAGAAACGGCGACCCCTTATAAAAATGGGAACAAGCTGGAAGAAGAAGAAGAAGAAGAAGATCAGAGTAGCCATCTCATTTTTGGAAGACTGGTTTGTTCTCACATATTTGTTTCTGACGATAATCTGTTTTTTCTGATCCAGGCAATTGTTTATCTGGATATGAAGATTATTTCTCTCTTTTTGTGTCTTTTTCCAACAGAGAGATAGAAAACAATTTTCTACCACTTTCGAGAACTTTAATGGGTTGGCCTGTAGACCTCAAGAACCTTTTCCCACTGCCCTCAGATGTCTCAGAGGCAGATTGGGAGCCATTCTGAGAAACATTTGTTTTTAGCGAGTTAGAAGGTAAACAGCCTACAGATTTTGGGAGTTTGGAATGGTCTCACGCTAGCAGAACATCAAGTCAGAGGCAATACAATCGCAGTCTTTTCTGACAATTCAGCCTCGTGATTCTTACATAAGACAACAAAAAGAGACAGATCAAGAGATTTATTCAGGCTAACAAAGAAACTTGGTTCTCCTTTTGACAGAGCCCAGCAACATCATTCCTTCACCTCGTTTTGTCTTAGGGAAAAACGTTGTTATTGAAGATCAACTCAGCTGAAAGGACAAGGTCTTCAGTCAGATAGTTCCCTCTTCCTCAGATTTTCCTGAAGTTTGGAACATCTGGGCGACCCAACCACCAGTCTTTCACCACTACCCAAAACACTGCTCCCCCAGTTTACTACCCTCCAAGCCAGGATCCTCAAGCATGGGCCGTTGATGCCTACCTTCAGAATGGTCGAATCTAGACCTTAATACTTTTCGTGTGTGCTGTTTTAAGGAAATTCTTAAGTTATGAGATTTGCAAAGCACAAGGATGATTCTGATAGCTCATCGGTGGTTTCCGTAACTTCCTTTCCTGGTGGTAGATGTTCCCCGTTGTCTTCCATTCAGGACAGACCTTTTCAGTCAGTCTTATTTGAAAAGATTCCATCAAACCTCCACATGCCTCATCTGACCACATGGGGATTGTCATTGCCTGTTATGAGCTAAGGACATTTCTAGAATTCCTTAAGTCTAGAATGCCCTCAACTGTTTGACTTGTGTATCAATAACAGTGGTCAGTCTATTGATCTTGGCACTTGTCCATAGCAATATCCAGCATCCATTCAATTTATAGCCTGATTAAACTCCTGCTAGTATCTCGGGTACGCAAAGCAGTTTTGTCTCGGCGCGATCAAAGGATACCGCTTTACATTGCATTCAGTTTTGTATTTTCCCTTACTGGAATATCACTTACGGTTTGAAGTTTGAAGAGGTTTTCTATCTTTTGTCCTGGAAATTTCAATTTTCTTATGGTTTATGATGAAATTTTAGATGTAGACCTCCAGATTTTAACATAAACTCAGTTAGCCTTTTAATAAGGCATCACTTGAACTTTGAAGATGCCTTTCTGTTAGCTCTTGGTGCAGCAGTGTGTAATTGAGCTGTAAGCCTTTTCTTGTATGTGGATTTCTTTCTCTTTTCATTGCTTAGAAAATGCTATAGAAGTGAAAGCCCTTCTCAGATTTATGAAAGTGCTTAATCTAGTGGGTTTCACACGGTCAAACATGTTGTTCAACACGCTCATCAAACCTCCAACACAACATGCTTGAAGAGCTTTTACACGTTCAAACCAGAGACAGACAACCTCAGTCGGCACGAAGAGGAGAAGGAGCAACATGTCTCTTACCCAAGACGAGGTGATGGCAACTGGGATAGTGATTGCGCTCAAGGAAAAGAAAAAGAAGCGGTCAACATGGACAAAGGACTGGTTATTAAAAAGGCACCAAATTTCTCATACCAACATTATGAAAGAGCTGAAACTCCAGCCAAATGATTGGCGTAATTATATGCGCGTGGATGAGACGACATATTTAGAGATTTTGAATATGGTCAGTCCATTCATTACTCATAAAGACACCGTTATGAGTAAATCCATTAGGGTGGCCATTTAGAATCTTAATAAAATATTATGTTGTCATCCAGATTTCTTAATAAAATAATATGTTGTAATCCAGATTTGTATGAATTTGCAAAATATTTTAATAAGACGTCAGGAAACATTTTAAATTCCTATAACAAGGTGACCATAAAGCTGATTAACATCATCTACCCAATGACAAAGAATAAATAAATAAATAGATATATGAATGAATAAATAAGTAAATAAATATATAACAAAAATAGATAATTAAACAATTAATAACAAGTAAAGAAATAAGGTAAAATACATAATTAGACAGATATATAGATAGATAGGTACATAACACGATAAAACCATACAACTCAACCCTTCATCAACACAATCCAAATTTGATGTACTTTCTCTTCGCAACTCTTGGTCACAAATGAACATCGTCTTCAAAATACAAGAGTGGGTGTGTATATGTCATCAGGTAATTTGCCAGACTTCTTGAAGCTTTCAAGTTTTCGTAGTTCTTTTCTGAAGGAACCACGAAGACAATTGATTTTTTTGGTCACATCCTGCCTTGTGCACTGAGGGTCAAGTTCTTTTAGTTTTGTGTGTAATTCCTCGATACCCATTTTTCTCAAGTTCTTATTAGAATAATCTTTAGATTTTACCTTCCATAGGGCTTGGTGTTTCCTATATATTTCTATGAAATCAACCATAATTTCTCTTTCTATGTCTTTAACGGCGCACACATCACTTAATTTTACTTGGAAATAGCAGTCTCTTTGCTATTTCCAAGTAAAATTAAGTGATGTGTGCGCCGTTAAAGACATAGAAAGAGACAAAGTCGAGAACTGAATAAGTATGACGTTTGGAGACTGATGCTTGTTCAGACTTAACACGAACCAGCAAGCTCCGCCCACAAAAGTCAGACCAGATCAGACTTCCTTCCAACTCATTCAAACACGTTGGTCCAACATGTTTACCCCTTTCACACGTTCAAACATACTCTCAAACATCATGTTGTCAAACGTGTTCATGAGCAAGTTTGACCGTGTGAAACCCCCTTAAAGGCAAGACTACATGTTCTTTTAAAGAGTCTTCCCAACTAAACTTTTATTAAACTTTTTATGCAGCTCAATAGGTTAAGTTTGTCTTTTTTGATACTTTATCGATCATTTGATTCATATTTAGTGTTAAATATATTATGTCATCTACAGTGCTAGGATTATTTGTGTTCCACCACTTTTATATCTTATTTCTGTTCTGGTTCATCTTTAATGTCATATACTATAATGAAACTGCTTGTTTTCTTGTTAGTTTTTAGCTCATAAATCCTACCCGTGGAGATCTGCATAATTCTGTTTTGTGCTCTTACCAGTGAATCATCTGCAGAAAGTAATGTTTTATCTTAATTGATACCATACATTTTATCAGTGTAAAAAATTAAAGTCTTTCCTTTGTCGCTGCCTTTTACCACTAGTAATTTCTATGTTATAAACCTTATCCCTAGTCAATATTTGTTATATTATATATATATATATATTTTAGGGCCTGTGCCTTGTATGATAAGGCGCCTATGAGGTAATGTTAGACTTGCGATAATCTTACGCTAAGTCGGTTGGTATTGCACTTCCATCTTCAATGGAGTGTCTTGGGGTTTGTAGATCACTTACGAAGTCGGGATTATCTTCTTGTTTATGACGACGATGTGTTAAACTCATGGTGAGGAGGTTCTTGTAGAAAACACGAAGTATAAAAATATATATATTCTTCTGAAGTTTTACATGCTGAAGATCAGATATGATTGTACAAGTCTTCTAATAATGATAGCTTGATCGCTTCTGCCAATGATGATGGCTAATCCTATTCCTCTACATGATAAAGCTTAGGTAAAGAGGTACAGGTCTTCTAATGACGATAGCTAACTCTGTTCTGCCTGTCTACCATCTCTGTTACAAGTTATGAAGGAACAGACAGTGGCTTGAACATATGAACATACAATCAGATGACATAGTTTCATACGAACACACAATCAAAATGAGACACGCTACAGATCTCGTAGGCCGTTTGAATTATAGGTCGCGGTAGTTGTCTCAAGCAGGGAGCTTGGACTAATGTTTATAAACAATTGAATGACTACAGGTGATGGCATGTTATCTAAGTCTACTTTTATTGTATACGTCATCTTTAGCATCTCTAGTCTGATCACATTCCTGCAAGCAATCTGGTTGACCTCTTTAGTTTTAGTCTTTTATATATATGGACTAACATTCCATATTTTTATTATGTAAACACTTACATTAGCTCGGTCAGCTACCAAAACCAACTACTGAATATTACTCAAACTTGACTTGCATTTGACTTATAGGAGTGTGATACAGACACTGTGAATATATATATATAAGTAAATAAAAATTCATTGTGTACATGAATTGATTCAAGTAATAAAATATAATACAATGATATTGGTAAATAATAGTGATCACGGGATATATAATGATACAGTTTTTCACTTCATCTCATTAAGATACATATGCTACAGAAAATACTAATGTACTCTGATAATTGCATAGAATGAAGATTAACATGATAAAAATCATCTTTTAACTGATAAAAAATTTTCATATATGAATTGATAAAATTATTAATGTTTTATGCTGATTGATTCGTTGATTTTTATGCTAAAGGTTATATATCTGATTCATTAATCCATATACTAACTCATATATAACTACAGATATTGGTAAGATAAAAGGTAACAGATTGATTATTGGCTACCTGATTTGTTTATACATATGTATATGGATTCATATAATTATGATTAATATATGTGCACTTTAAATAGATTCCTATTGCGTACACGCAAAGATATATTTCGATTCCGTTATTTATGATCATTTATATATAGATTCCTAGTGCGTACACGCAAAAAATATATTTCGATTCTGTTATTTATGATCATTTATATATATAGGATACATGACCGAGGTTATACTACTTCACATTTAACTAGCTTTCGAACCACTTTTCGTCCATTACACAGTTCCAGACAACCACCTATAGCCAAATGAAACGGCCGATTTCACAGGGTTAAAACAAGGGGAAATTTGCCTGGGCGGGTTCCAACAGTTCTATTTTGCGCTCATACTTATTCTCTGCGTCCTAAGCTACACGATTACGTTCGCGATGAATAAAAAAACATCCCCAGCACGAGTCCTTCGCCAGCAAAGTAGAGTTGAATATCCTTCGGGTCGTAATTGTCGGAAGTATGTCCCCTTTGTAGTCGATTTCCGACAACCGCCGGAGCGTTCCGCATTAAAACGAGATTAACGACGAGATACGGTGTCGGTCGAAGAAGTCCATGATGGTGCTTATTCCTTTCACATTGTAGGCGGTTGTTACTCGACTGCCGTCGTCCGCAGCGACGAACGATTTTTTGAAGTTGCGATGTGAAACTCTCGTACTGCAGGATACTGTAACAGGTTCCATTAATCAGCCTGCAAGTGAAATTATACTTGTCACAAGGGCAAAGTAAATTCAGACGACATCCAAATACAGGGGAGGGGAGAGAGCCATTTAGACCAGACTTAACCCACATGAATTCGCTGATATTTTGGAATTCAAAAGAGTCTGCTGTACAAACTTTTTTATCCATGGCATTAACAATGAGTGAACCTATCCAGGTCTATGATGACTGTAAAAATATCCATAATTATAAAAATAAACAGATATCAATACGAATCCCAAAGAAAATTCGATATTACTGGTAGTAAATTACTAGACAAAGAAGTGGAAAACGGAGCTATTTGTAAGATTGCCAGGCACATAGGAGTCAAAGAGAATATTAATCATGATTTTGTATTTCTCTATGCTAACTGAAATTAAGTTGTGATAAGATCTGATCCTATGTGCCCTAACAAAAGTTTCATATTCAATTTTCTCGCGCGCATCCTCTGAGGTTAATTTTTAAAAACTTTATTAATAGGTAGGAGATGCAACGAAAAAACCCACTATGTAACTAATTTCTAAATAAACTTTGGGTTTTTCAAAAAAATGTGACATTTTCCCATGAATGTTTTACTTGAATTGTAATAGGCTAATGTTGCAAGTAAATATTTCATATACATATCTTGATACTTCTAAATGTCTATGAGGTTCAGAAAAAATTAATTCATATTGTTGTATAGAAATTCTATTTGCTTATTTTGTTATTAATTTTAAATGATTGCAACTCCTTAACTAAAGTTGCATTGCGCATACGGATAGACACGTCTGCCTTGCCCATGAGAAGTTCGGGCTAGACATTCCTTTCTCCAGTGATGAAGCCTGTGCAAGCAGATATTTGAGGTTAAAGGAATCAATGCTGATACGGCAAACGCGACAGACCTTCTAGAACTGATGACGTCGTCACCAGCTTAAGAGTTACGTTACTTGCTGTAATAAATACGACTTTAGGATAAATTTTTTTGTTTTTTAATACTCGACCCACATGAGAAGAATGTCTGAAAAAAAAACAGTACCAAAATTGAACAATATATTAGTTTCATGTTGGAAATCTGCATAATTGTAATTATGTTAAATTAAATATTCCTTATTCAAACTAATGAAAAAAGTTTTCCATACAAATTCTATATATATTATTAGCCCTGTATAAGATTCATATAGGATTATTCCATAGATAACATTTTCACTTCTAGACTTCCTGACTTTAAAATCTCTTTTATTTTATTTTATTTATTTATTTATTTATTATTATTTTTTTTCATTGACTACGAATATAAATTACCGGGACAGACAATATGTCAGTAGGTTTTGGATATGTGTTTGAACTTTTAGCTTATTTGTCATTACTAAAGCGTTAAGTTAGAGTTCAAATCTTTACGCATATATATTTGGATATTTAATTAACCTATGGTTACGTTTTGCTTATTGATTTTATCGTGATTCCTTTTTTATTATAAATTGTAAACCCTTCCGACTTCTTACGGACTGTATTATATTGACTCCACTTGTATCCATATTTATTTTATTTTTTTTATATTTATTTATTTATATATTTTTTTTATATATATTTGATAAATTAATGGTTGGCTTGAATATGTGGAAAAGTGTTCTAGCAGTGTACCGTATAAGGCTACTTGCAGCATCAATTCTATAGATACAAGATATAAAATGATAAAGGTATTTAAAACCGCGAGAACCGCTATAATCCAGTTCGGATCCAATATCACGAGTTGTAACTCGTAAGACATTGACACTTCCTATTTAATTATCCGTTATTCTACCAAACCGATTGACTCTGGGTGATAAAATATATTATTGGTTTTCTTAATGGAAAGGAATTCACACGAGTTAAGAAGATTATTGATTTACACCACCCGAGTCAGAGATTATTGTGTTGAATTCCATGTTTACTGATTTAGCACTCATAAATATTCCTAACGCACTCAATTGCGGTGTTTGTTTTTAGTGCTATTAATTCTATGTAACGTGTCGAAGGAACTATTGACACTAAGAAGTGTTTATTCCCTCTGTCAGACTCGTAATCTGTTAATCAAATTCTACGTATATTCTTTCAAGGATTGATTTGGCACAGGATAAGCCCTTAACTGACAGGTGTCTTACTGTGTCCCTTGTTTTCATGACACGTGTTACAATCAGTTATGTTGCTTTTTATATCTGTAAGCATTGTAGGCCAGTAAAACAGTGATTTGGCTTTCTGTGACATAGTAGGGAACCCTGGATGACGAATGCAACCAGTTTATGATGATTGGTATGAAAGAGATTATTACTACTACCTGGTCGTTAGTCATCTGCTGTGTTCTTCGGGTTTTCCTCGTTACGGACCTACATATAATATTACATTTGATTACATTATTCTGATACACATACTTTAAATATACTTTTGCTTTAAGGTTTCTGCTCGAAGTGTTTATTGTTTGCTTAGCCGCTGACCCTGTTTTCGTTCGAAGTGTTTATTGTTTTTGCTTAGCTGCTGCTGACCCTGTTTTCGTTCGAAGTGTTTATTATTTTGCTTATTGCTGCTGACTCTTGCTTTGTTCAGTTTGTAACAGTTCTGCGCTCCCCGACCCAGATATGCAATGCTCGCGATCTCTTGGGTTAAGGAATTTTCTTGTTTAGATACGGTTTTAACAATAGGCCACGGATGTTTCTATATCTTTTAGCCAATTAATGGTTCTTTGCAGTATGGTGCGGGATTGCGGGATAATGCGTCAGCTATGATAATTGCTTTCCCAGGTAGATATCTTATCTTGGCTCCAAAGACCTGAATGATCATTTGTCACCGAGTTCCTTTTGGACTGTGATTAAAGCCTTTGAAAAACTCGGTAAAGGACTCATGTTCAGTAAGGACTTTAGCAGGATAGCCATAGATTATGAACTTAAAATGTACTAGTGAGTTAAAGATACCTAGCCCTTCCTTGCCTATTACTGCATATTTACTTTCAGAGGGCTTTAGTTTACGTGAATAAAAAGCTATAGGAAAGAACTGTTTATCATATTACTGAAGTAGTACTCCTCTTACCCCTTGGTCTGAGGCGTCTGTTGCAATAAAAAAAATTCCTTATTTAAATCAGGGATTTTTAAGTTAGGTGAGCTGCATTATTCCGTTTTTAAGATATCGAACGCCTGTTGATGCTTTTTAGACCATAATAAATCTACGCTCTTCTTCGTAAGATCTGTTAAAGGAGCTGTCATGATTGAAGAGTTATATATTTACATACGATTGTAATACCCACTACAGCGCCAAAGTGCTGTATCCCCGTTTTACGTTAATAGGTACCGGAAAGTTATGAATAGCCGACACCTTACCATGGACTACTTTAAGACCTTGACTAGACATTTAAAACCTAGATAAACATGTTCGGTTTTTTAAAAACTCACATTTAGATATTTTACTCTGAGATTATTTGTCTTTGTCTCTGTAGCACTAGCTCTAGTTTATGTGAATGTACTTCTAAGGTATTAGAAAAGATTACAAGATCATCCATATAGGCATTTAGCCTGATGAAAGTTTTTTACAGGACATGTTATTCCTTGCAATCCAGCCATATTTTTAAAGTTAAGTTGAGTCATTGAGGTTCGATATTTTATATAACTCAAAAAACTCAAGGCTAGAACTGCGATCGGGACTTTGCAAAGGAGCATTTATTGTCATGACCCGAAATAGTGTTACCTCTAATTTATCTAGATTTGTACGGGTGTTCCACTAGTTTTTGTGTGTTTTCTAATCACTACGGTGCTTAACGACCCTATCCATGCATCTGTATAAATACAGACGTCCACTGCGTAAACGCATATTCACTGTTTAATATGATTTGTTACGTAAGGGATTAATAATCACCCAAAATGATAAAATTAACATAGTATATGATTATGATCAGCTAGAAACTTTCTGGAAACAGACACTCAAAGATAAAAATCTCGCAGTAGCGAAATCTCAATGATGTAGATAATTTCTGTAAAAAGTAAGATTAAGAATGTCTCGTAACTTCAGCCACAGGAATAACGAAATTCGACCTGTAAAGGAAACACTCAAAGTTACTCCAAATGGAATAAAAAATTGTACTTAGCTTGCTTTTGTGGGAAGTCACGGTGTTCCAATAACGACACACGGCCTTGGTCCTCCTTCTCTATTTAGCGGATGACATGGTTTGGCTTCAGTTTCCCCCGTGCGCGTTGTTTCAATGATTCGAGCCCTTGAAAGATCCGATGCTGCAGACGCGTTCGGTTTGTTTCTTGAAGTTATTCACTAAACGATGATACTAAGTTGCTTGAAGAATCTCTTGCTTTTCGTCGTCGGTGAAGTTCTTGTTGTTTTCTGAAGTCGCTCACTAAACGATGATACTAGGTTGCTTGAAGAATCTGCTGCTTTCGTCGTCGTTGACTTCATGATTTATTATTCTGTTTTATCTTCGGAGAAGTTGTAGAGTCCTTCTGGTACGCTTGCCACCACTTTTAGGGCTTGTGCCTTGTATGATAAGACGCCCTATGAGGTAATGTTAGACTTGCGATAATCTTACGCTAAGTCGGTTGGTATTGCACTTCCAATCTTCAATGGAGTGTCTTGGGGTTTGTAGATCACTTACGAAGTCGGGATTATCTTCTTGTTTATGACGACGATGTGTTAAACTCATGGTGATGAGGTTCTTGTAGAAAACACGAAGTATAAAAATATATATATTCTTCTGAAGTTTTACATGCTGAAGATCAGATATGATTGTACAAGTCTTCTAATAACGATAGCTTGATCGCTTCTGCCAATGATGATGGCTAATCCTATTCCTCTACATGATAAAGCTTAGGTAAAGAGGTACAGGTCTTCTAATGACGATAGCTAACTCTGTTCTGCCTGTCTACCATCTCTGTTACAAGTTATGAAGGAACAGACAGTGGCTTGAACATATGAACATACAATCAGATGACATAGTTTCATACGAACACACAATCAAAATGAGACACGCTACAGATCTCGTAGGCCGTTTGAATTATAGGTCGCGGTAGTTGTCTCAAGCAGGGAGCTTGGACTAATGTTTATAAACAATTGAATGACTACACGGTGACGGCATGTTATCTTAGTCTACTTTTATTGTATACGTCATCTTTAGCGTCTCTAGTCTGATCACATTCCTGCAAGCAATCTGGTTGACCTCTTTATTGTTTTAGTCTTTTATATATATGGACTAACATTCCATATTTTTATTATGTAAACACTTACATATATATATATATATATATATATATATATATATATATATATATATATATATATATATAGATATATAGATATATAGATATATATATATCTATATATATCATATATCTATATATATATATATATATATATATATATATATATATATATATATGTTCTTGCATCTTTTAGTTTTAAATGAATTTTATATTATTTCATGTACCATTTCCATTTTCACAGAATCAAGTGCCTCACTAAAATCCACCGGTGCCACTACCAGACTTCCCTGTTTTCAAAGCTTTCGTGGATCACTGGTGTGGCTTCCTTCCCCCACCATCCATTTGAGGAATTAGGTAGAATCTTTTTGGTTTGGTGTTTTCTCTCGATATTATCCCAGGCCTTTTGATATTCTGTTATAAGACTGTCGGTAGCCAGACTGCTTTTAGTTAACTCCTCGTAAAATAATTCGTAGCTTCTCATCAAACTGATCTAAATTGACGTTGCAAAATTTCGCTGTATTTCTTGTGTTCCTCGTTGTTCTCACTCTTATGTTTTTATCAGTGACCCCAGCTCTCTCTCTCTCTCTCTCTTATCAGTGACCTTCTCCAGTCTGCTTTACTCGTGTTTAGACCGTTGATGTGACTGCCAGTATTCCATCTTCCTGAGCCTTGTCCATCCCCTCCCTCCTCCCTCCATTCCAACTTGTTTGACCCTTTTCTATCTAACGATTCTGATCTCTAGTGCTTATCTTAAAGGGGATCACATGTAAGCAAGATCAGTGCCCCAAAGACACAATTTCGACTTAATTTCCTGTCTCGCCTTGTCTTCGAACCCTTTTGTTAACAATATAGTTCACCCCCTCACTTCTTTCATCATTGTCGGAAATAGCTGATTAAGCAAATAATATGAATAATTCTTTCATCATTGTGGGTGGTCAGAATACCTCTTCATCGCTGTTACCAAATCATCATCTTATCTGTCTCCGTATGGGATATCGCTTCGACATGTTCCAATGTTTAAAACTCCTTACCATCTGTTTGGATTCGGATAAGGTGGAAACGAAGGCGATTTGTCCGATCGGCCTCTCCCGTCATCTCGTCTCATTTCGTGGGCCTCTCTCTCTTTTGCGCAAGAGGCCTCCCCCTCAGTTTGAGGAGTTTTCCTCCTGTGCCCAGAGCGCCTTGTAATAGCTGTCGGGTCACCCATCGCACATTTTTTGTGAAAATGGATTTAGTTTCGTTGACGCTATTCAGTAGAGGTTTCTTTTCCTCATTTGCCGAGCTTTAGAAGTTTCTTCCCATTGCTGTTTTTATTTTTCAATTGCGCGTATCGTTTCTTAGTAGGTTAGGATCCCTCACTTTTGTTCTTCCCTCTTCTTTTCCTTGTTGTCATCGGGCCTTAGGAGTATTAGAATGCCCGTGTCGTTGGCTTCTGCATTGTAAAAAAAAAGATCTTATCTCTAGGTGTGCATTTTTATGATGGAATCTGTACCCGAATGTTATGCTTAATGGCGTGCGTGGCTCGGTGCTTATGTATACGTTCGTATGCTTATTACTGGCCGTGCCTACGATATGTGAACAAAAACTTGCTATAAGGAATCGTCAGTGATTCACTCGCAGTGACATTTACGACTAATTTAAATCCTGAGGAATGACGATTCACATCGTTAATGTATCTCACGTTTCTTCAAAGTTCTTATTGCATTCGTCGAAGGTTTTATAAATTGCGAGATTAGAAATCTGATCCTCTCTCTCTCTCTCTCTCTCTCTCTCTCTCTCTCTCTCTCTCTCTCTCTCTCTCTCTCTCTCTCATGCAGAAGTACGTTTTATATTTATGCCAGATTGTTTTCTCACATGCTTTAGTACTCGCTTATTAAAGTAGAAAATATCATTCCTTATGTCCGATAGATTATATCCTGGAATCTGAAGATGATGATGATGAACTAAGGAGCTGCTTCTTCCCTTTTATCCTCAAATGTAAGTCAACTTTTATCAAAGAAAACGTCACGAGGCCAAGTAAGGTAATTATCTTTCAACGTTAACTCGCAGATAACGTTTTCCTACAGCTAAAACTTCCACTAGCGGGCGGGGCGGGGGGGGGGGGGGTGGGGGGGGGGGGGTGTTTCAGTACACCTCACGTGGTGCACTGTAGGCATTACTTGAAGGCTTTGCAGCGTCCCTTTAGCCCCTAGCTGCAACCCTTTTCATTCGTTTTACTGTACCTTCGTTCGTATACTTTTTCTTCTTTCTGACTTTGACTTTCCACCCTCTTCTTGTTGTTTGAGATTATGCTGGCCTTATGCCAGCACGGGCTCTTGCTCACAGAGTAGCCCGTAGGAACCACCCTCTTTAACACTTGTTTTAAAGTGTAACAGTGGAGATATCCTCCTGTTGCACCTTTCAACCTTCTTACTGTCATTTTCCCTTTCATCGCTGAGTGACCTCATAAATCCCAGCGCATGGCCTTTGGCCTAAATTCTTTATGCTATTTTACAACTATCTCGTAGGTCATCTCACAGTTCGTGCGAGTATCTGCTGCGGCATACCTCTGCTTGCGCTGCCAACAATATCCGATATTAGTCTATTTAGGATAATATATCTTATTGTCTTGTTTAAGCTTAATGGGATCGTAACCAGAATCTCAGTACACATGAAATATTCCCACTGGAAATTTCAGTGAGACGTTCTTTCATGTGTCGGGTGAAACGAATTGTATAGAATCGTAAACGGTTGTTTAAGAAGTTTCCCCTGGAGCTGATGGAATTTCAGGAAGAACAGTCTTCCGTTCAGCCCGGCACGTAAACAAGCGTATTCAGTTTATAGTCGTGTACATGTATTATCGGATAATTTGTAGCTTGAAAAAGGGTTGATGACATTGAAGGTTTTCACCAAGTGCTTGTCGTCTTCTGTGAAATGAGAGTCGGCAGTCCTCGTTTGCTTTGCTTGTTCGGTAACTCGGCAGCACCGGTTTATGAGACTGTTTGGTGGCATCTATGACGATTTATTGGTGTCATTCTGTTTTAGGTAAATCTGGCACATCATCATTTATTAATAATTTGCGTTAGCTTTGAATGATTAGTAATATTTTGTTTCCTGTGATATGCAATTGAATGCCTGAGTATTCAGTCGATCTATCTAAAATCAAAGATATATATATATATATATATATATATATATATATATATATATATATATATATATATATATATATATTTATATATATATATATATATATTCGTACATGTGGATGTGCTTAGTGTATTTCCATTGTATTGTATGTTAGTTTATTGATGAGAATGCAAAATGACGTTATTTGTCTTTAGAATAGTAGTCTGACCAGGTCCTTTTGTGAGGGAAGAAACTCTATTGGATTTTTTCTGTTAGAATTTAAAAGGGACTCTAAGACTATTGTGTAGTTTTTACTCATTCAATCTCAGCTAACTTCAACTTCAAAATAAAATTCAGTGTCAGAAATAAATCTTTATGCAGTTAGTATGTATATATATATATATATATATATATATATATATATATATACATACACATATACATATATATTATATATTTATATATATATATATATATATATATATATATATATATGTGTGTGTGTGTGTGTGTGTGTGTGTGTGTGTGTTTAGCGCGCGCAAAAGCTACGTTGGTACTGTGTGTGTGTGCGTGCGTGTTGCGCAAAAGCTATGTTGGTACTATGTCGTACCTCAAGTAAATGGGGGTACAATCCACAATGATGTAAAATCCTTCTGTAGTTTTTATAGAATATATATTTCTTGTACAGCAAGTTATAGCTTTCGACCATCAGCTGTGAACAAGACTACAGTTAATGGTCGAAAGCTATAATTTGCTCTACAAGTAGGAAATATATATTTTTATATAACTACAGAAGGATTTTACATCATTGTGGATTGTATCCCCCCCCCCCCCCACACACACACACAAACACACACATATATATATATATATATATATATATATATATATATATATATATATATATATATATATATATGTATATATATAGAGAGAGAGAGAGAGAGAGTACGTATATACACATAAATATATAATTATGTATGTGTGTGTGTGTTATTTCGCGCTAACAAGCAAAAGCCTCAACTCTTAAGTACATAAATAAACGAGAGGCGGAATGATTGTACGTATGAAATGGAACAGTAAATCCGTGAAATGCGGTGTACATTTTTTTTTCTCAACTTTCACGTCTCAAGGTAGCTTCCAACGGTTATAAAAAGAGAAACTTTTTGAATTCTTTGGGAGTAATTTTATTGACTATTTCCCGTTCAGCAGGTGTAATCGGCGATTAGTAGTTCAGATGTACTCATTATTATTATTATTTATTATTATTATTATTATTATTATTATTATTATTATTATTATATATTACTAAAAATTACTTCTTTTCGGTTGTTGCGAGCAAGTAGTTTTTGAAGAAACTATGCACTAATCATTCTGGACGACGTATTTACTCCTTTGTGTGGATGCGTGGTTATTTATATTCTTAACATCTGGTTTTATTTATTTATTTTTTCTTTCTCAGCATTCGAGAATTTCCTGGTTAAGGCGAACGTTAAATCTATTTTTGGGAAAATCCACTGATTATCATTTATAATACTTCCTCTTCAGTTGACGTTTCACTGTCGCTATACAACCTAGGACATATCATTGCACGATCATTTAAGGAATATCATTAGATTAAATTCTATCTCTCTCTCTCTCTCTCTCTCTCTCTCTCTCTCTCTCTCTCTCTCTCTCTCTCTCTCTCTCCTGACTAAATGATGTTCCTAGTGTTATTTGTAAAATCTGGTGTGCTTATTTTGGTCTAATCGGCAAATTATGTACTTGGTGGTCATCGACTGCACTGAATCGCAACTGGAATTGAGAGAGAGAGAGAGAGAGAGAGAGAGAGAGAGAGAGAGAGAGAGAGAGAGAGAGAGAATTAGTAAACGCGAGTTATCTGTTCTCCGTCAGTTACATACTATAATTAAACATGACCGAACATCTTTGAGAGATCCGAGGAAGCTTGTTTTCGAAATTAAGATTCTTTAAATTGTTATATTTTGGATATATAAATTGTCTTACCTAGGAACTTAATTATTAGAAATTTGTAATTTTAAGTCAGGATTAATTTCTCATCCAGGCAGAACAAGATTCTAATATCTCCAAAACAAGGGTAGAAGTAAAGGGCTTAGACGCTTAGAAAGAAAAAGTGAGGCTAGGGATCACTGGTCGGGTTAGTAACTAATAGTATCAGGATTACAGTAAACTAATGTCATTATAATCCGGACTTTGTCAAAGTAATACTAGTTAAACTATTTTAATAGCATCAACGTAAATATGGATTTAGATGGACGAATTTGTAGAAAGGTGATTCAACCTTAATTTTATTAGTTTTTCCCTGAATTTGTGTTATCGTACTAATAATTAAAGAAATGGATTGTTTTGAATAATTGTGAAATTCGCATTAATTGATTTTATAACAATATTTTCGGTCGTCAGTCCTGTATCGACTGAATGTTTCTGGCAGGCTGGTATGTATGGAGTGTATTGATTTTGGTTGATTGTGCTCTGTTGCGTGAACATTGCCAGCGCTATTCAGACGATATATGGATGATTTAGTATGATAGTTCTTAAAAATATATGATGGTGCATTGGAATTGGTAGACTGGAGGTGGAAATATACAATTAAATGTAGATGCCAAGAATAGATCGAAGGCAATTTCAACAGTTAAGATGAAATCAGAAAGCGGAAAGCGCAGCCAATAAAGATACTCCTGCTAGCATATTTAAAACAAATCAACATGGGTCCTGGTTTACACTGAGCCAGCTTTATGGCAACACTGGCGCTACTCTTGGAGCAGCCTGTAAAAATATACTTTTGTAGTATTCGTGGATGTATGAATTATACAAGTTATAAAAAATTTGAAATACTATTGTATAGCACCTTGATTTACGAATTTGGACAATTGTCGTAAGATAGAAATATTA
>NC_087215.1:37160792-37223292 GCF_015104395.2 Macrobrachium nipponense
GTTAACTGTTCAGTGAATGAACACTAACTTTCTGCTTCGTAATTAGGCGGTAATGTCGAATCGGCATTACAATAATGATAGATAATGTATTATCTTACAGATATTGCCTTTTTTCACTTAAATGTGTCCACGCCTTTCCAGTCCTACGCTAACTCACTGTTCGCAATTATGTTATGATATCAAATCGGTAATACACTAATGATAGATAATATATTATTTTACTTATATTACCATTTTTTCACGTAAATGTGTCCACACGCCTTCTTAGTCCTAAGCCCGGTGATCACACAGTGTTGCTGAAACGTAGAAATATAGCTTCCGGTGTGGAAGTTTTTATGCACAAGATCTTATAGATGTAGAGGGGACTCTATATCTATACACAAGATGATCGAGTGCAGGAATGGCATCTTCATTTTCCAAGAGTGGGAAAATTTTTCATTCTTTGGGGTTCACTGTGGTCAAATATTTCCTTATATTAAGTGATTTATTGGCCTGTATTCTCGGTCATTGGCATATTCTTTTTATTTTCATATGATATTGACTGAATAAAGAAGCGCCAATGTATGAAGCAGTAGACGTTTATCGAGCGATGTGTTGGATCTTTATTGATACACAGGATGCAGACGATAACTGTTACAGTGACAACTGTAGGTTTACTTGTAATTAAGGTAATTCAAAGCTTTTTAAAATTGTTTAATAAAAAGTGACTGTGATTAACTTTCTTTGCAGTGGTATTGTAAAGGCATTTTATGTTTAGACCCATATAACAGTCTCATCAGTTAATGCGGCAGCATGTAAGAACCCATGTAATTATAGACATTTAGGTTTTCCTGTTGATTTATGCTTATGGCAAATGATCTTGATACTGTAAAGGAAAGTGTATATTTTTATATATACGTTAGATTTTTCTGATGGTTGAAGGAATATAAAAAAAAATGTGGTAAGGAAATGTGGCAAGTTGGCAACTCCGTCACTTGACTCGCTTCATATGGCTGTATAGAATACTATAGATACTAGACAGTAGTAGTACAGTCACAGTAGTAGTTCGTGGCGTTGTTACGTGTGTCAAGTTTGTGTGTGTGTAGTGTTGACGTTAGCCTAGTGTTTTGTATTGCTATACTTTTGGTGCCAAGTCTTCAGAATCAGACCTTGATTTTCATAAATCCGTGATTCAAACACTTGACCTTCAGTTAGTGATAATATTACATTAGTATCTGGTATCCTAGCAGTTTTGGTTTGATGGTAGTTACTTATGGATTCGCCTTGGCTGCCACTCTTAGGTTCTTGAAGAGACCACAAATCGATATTTCAGAAATAATTCTCATTTGAGAATGAGTCTCATTTGAGAATGAGAAGTAAAGTATTTTTATTCTCATTCGTGGATATAGCAAAACATGATCATATGTTCGGTAAGTAGCTAGTAGTAATAGTTTTGTGTTGTCTGGAATATCATAGGCCTAGGCGTACTGGTAAAATTGCGGACTAGCCTATACTACCCTAGTAGGTACCTGGTCAGATTATCGCCATTCCATATTTACTGTACCATATACTTCCGTTCATGTTGAAATCTTTTGTTTATGTTTATGATTGGTATTTGCCGCCATTGGTTTATGTTTACGAACTGGATATTTGTATGGCAGCCGTATCCTGATTGCGATAGATATTGGTACGGCTGTGAATTGCGCATGCGCGAACCCTTGTTTGCCGCCTAGGGCATATCGGGGACATCAAGAAATGAGGAAACATGCTGTTAATATAGACCTGATTTGGATGATTACTTACAATTAATTAGGTCGTTTACCAGAGGATCGACTTTGGTAGTTTTCCTTACGGTAGATCTAAGCCGTTGTACCGCGGCGAACTAGACTATGCCAGGTGACGTTTTCCTATACAGTTTTACCTCCTGAACAAGAATTTAAAGTAACATTTTTTGGCCGGCTGTAATTAAGCTGTAATTTACCTTTGAACTCTATCCTACGGTAAGGGGGACCGATGGGAATGCGTGGTTCTGGGTGGGGTAAAACACTTGCGAGAATTATGCCGTTCAACTCTATCCTACGGTAAGGGGGACTGATGGGAATGCGGGGTTTTGGGTGGGGTGAAACACTTGGGGGAAGGTTTTGCCGTGTTATTTTGTTATTTCCTCTTATTTTTGACATTTGAAACCCGAAATACAAGCTGAAATCAAGCGATAAGTAAACCAATAATGGAGCCGTTACATACCCCAAATCCACAGATTACTACTGCTATTACGATGCTGAATCCTACTACGCATGCGCCAATCCTTGGGTGCATGCGCCGTGATATAAGGGAGCTTTTGTTTCGCACACAAACTTCCTAAGGAGATAAATGATGGGGGTTTTGGTGGGGGTACACGTATTTAACCAATCATGTTGCATTATTAACCCTACATTGCAGCAGGAGGTTTTGGGGGATTCTTACATTGTTACATATACGTATTCCTTTTCCTCATTTGTTTTGTAATTGTGTAATATTATTTCAAGCTTTTATTTCAGTTCTGCACTGACTTGTTCTCACTTCATAAAGTTGCCCTATATATCTTACAATATTACGTTACAATTGAGGCCATGCCCCTGAAAGTCTCCTGAGGGGTGGGACTAGAAGGAGGTTTTAGGAAGTTTCGAGACCTTTCTGTCAATGACGTGAAAATTGATGGTATTACATTTTTACATTTTAGACATTCCAAATTACACATGCATTTTTTCTCCCTTCTTTTGCCTATATTCACCTTTACTTGCCTTCTGATCTTGGTCATACATTTTACTAGGTTAGGTAAGAATCCTAACCTATATGTTACACTTCTAAGACTGTTTTTATGTAGGGGGTTGGCGGAGGTCCCCCAGTCAGGTAACATGTTCTATCTGCCGCCGCCCCCCCCCCCCCCAGCAAGGTAACATGTTCTACTAGGTTAGGTTAGGTTTGGTTTGTTAAGTTAGTATCCTAACCTATATGTTACACTTCTAAGACTGTCTTTATGTAAGGGTGGGTACGTCCCCCCGGTCAGGTAACATGTTCTACTAGGTTAGGTTAGGTTAGGTTAGTATCCTAACCTATATGTTACACTTCTAAGACTGCCTTTATGTAAGGGGGGGGGTTACAGGGGGGCGGAGCTGCCCCGGTCATGTAACATGTTCTACTAGGTTAGGTTAGGTTGGTTAGGTTAGTATCCTGACCTATATGTTACACTTCTAAGACTGTCTTTATGTAATGGGGGATACGCCCTCCCGGTCAGGTAACATGTTTTACTAGGTTAGGTTTGGTTAGGCTGGTATCCTAACCTATATGTTACACTTCTAAGACTGTCTTTGTGTAAGGGGGGGTACGAGCCCCCCCGGTCAGGTAACATGTTCTACTAGGTTAGGTTAGTTAGGTTAGTATCCTAACCTATATGTTACACTTCTAAGATGCCTTTATGTAAGGGAGGTATGGGGGGGGCGGAGCTCCCCTGGTCAGGTAACATGTTCTAGGTTAGGTTAGGTTGGTTAGGTTAGGTTAGTATCCTAACCTATATGTTACACTTCTAAGATTGCCTTCCCTAAGGGGGGTTACGGTAACACGTTCTACTAGGTAGGTTAGATTAGGTTAGGTTAGTATCCTAACTTATAAGTTACTCTTGCTTTAACTTTCTTTAAGGGAGGGTATGGGGGTCCAGAGCACCACAGTCAGGTTACACAATTTTTACAATTGTTCATAGCATTTCTTGTAAAGTTCAATTACCCCCTTAACTGGCCAATCTGATCCTTGAAAATTGATATTTCATTCATTATTCACTAAAATGGCCTCTTGACTTGTACTTGATAATTTATACAAGTACCAGATGTGTAAAACCTTGTATATATATAATATATACACGCGTTCATGTTTTTTTTAAACGTAAATATTTACCCTGCCCCATCCTCCCTACCCTGTTTCGTGCACCCTCCCCCCCCCCCTTTTCTCCTGAAAATGCTTGCCGGGCCATGTATTTCATTTCAATAATCAACCGACCACGATGGCCGAATCATTCCCTGGCACCTCCCACTTCTCCAGGCCCATTACCAACTCGACTCAACTCTACCCAGTACTTGTGTTAACAGTTTCCTTAGTTATAAGGACTTTTCAGTCCATTACTCAGGGCAGTATGAAAGGTTGGTAATGTTCAGTAAAAATCACAGCCTTTTGATAAAACAGGCCTTTTGCCCTCGTGTCGACGAATTTAGGCTTGACTTACGAAGGATGGTGTTTATGTAACATTTAAGGTAAAGTTCTTAATCTTTATGTACATTATATATTTAGTTATTATCATTTGTTTGGTGTTCCTAAGGTTTAGTGCTCTTGATGTTGGTGATATTTATTGGGAATTGTTATTTCACATTATATGCTAGCGTGGCTTAATAAACTCGTACCTGTGCCTTCCTCTCCCTGTTCCCCCCCCCTCCCCCTTCCCCTTAAAGGACATAAGGCTCCCTGTTGGTTACGTATCCCACACCCCATACTAGCATTCGAATGTGGCAGTTTGTTTACCTTTCTTGGCCCCGAACCAAAACTTCAAAGATTGTTCAGTCGAAGTGGACTATGGCAGTTGACGTTTTCCTATGTTATTTTGCTTACTTTACAAGAGTTTAAAACAATATTTTGCCGGTCGACTGTAACTAATCTGTTATTTACCTCTGAACTCTGTACATTGGTACATCGCACCCCTTATACCTTCATGTTGTTTTCAAAGGTGAATTACGCTCTAATTACAGTCGACCGAATAAATATTACTTTAAATTCTTGTTCAGCAGGTAATATAACATAGGGAAACGTCAACTGCCATAGTCTACTGTACCGTGGAATGCGGGCTTAGAATTACCTTCCTTACTACCATGAATACAGCAGAGCACGGTTTCTGTGTACTTCAAGTCTTCTTTGAATCTCCTCTTCGGAGCTCTTTTCAGAACCGATTCGATCGTTTGTGACCTACGGATATACAATTTCTGGAAGTTTGACTCTTCGTAGACGTATATTGCTTTTTTCAGCTCATTG
The DNA here is from genome assembly GCF_015104395.2 of Macrobrachium nipponense. NCBI lineage: Eukaryota > Metazoa > Arthropoda > Malacostraca > Decapoda > Palaemonidae > Macrobrachium > Macrobrachium nipponense. The sequence goes on from NC_087215.1 coordinate 37,165,821, forward strand.
AAACCTGAAAACATCTGTTTTTCGGCAAAAACTGATGTATTATTACACGGTTCAGAGGAGATTCAAAGAAAATTTGAAGTACACAGATAGATTAGTTTAGTTCTATTTTTCATGTATATAGTCAAAATCTAAGTATGTTTAAGTATTATTGTGATTTTTTATATTTTCATTTACTGTCAAAATGTTTTGGTGCTTTGGTGATGACAGTATGGTGCTTCACTTTGACATTTTGAATTGAAAATGTTCAGCGAAACAATTAAGTTTGACTATTATTACTACTGTCGCTGATCTTCTAGTGCTGTACCTGTAGCTCTTAGCAACAGTGTACGGCAACTGCTGCATGATTAGCAAACTGCCGTACCTTACAGCAAGTCAATAGCGTAATACGGCACAACTGACGAAAAATCCAAGTTACGAAAGCAAAGACGAAGATTTTTTTGCTTCTGTATACGAAAATAATTCAGGTCACGAAAGGGTGTACTGTAAAGTCTGAGAGTCGCCCGGACCGCCGAGAACAATTTTAAAACCGCGCGCCGCCAACTGAGTAGACTCGCCATCATCCTCCCTCTCTCCCATTGGTTCTTGATGCTAGTCACCGCTATAAGATCCTGCTCTCCTATTGGTCAGCATCTATCCCATCATGCCTCTACGTAAAGGCGTCGTTCGGCTGCTTCATTGCATCAGTGTTATTGTACTCACGTGGAATTAGTTTGTTCACATATACGTATTTCGTTAGTTAACCTAAATTCGTATTAGTACTTTTGCTTTCTACTTGTATACTTTATCGTGTTGTGTATGAACTTAATTATCTTAACTAGCCATGGGTCCCAAGAATGTTGCTGAAGTTCATGGAAAGAAGGGAATGCTTTCTATGAAGACTAAGATGGAGATAATTAAGAAGTTTGAAGCTGGCATGCGGTTGAGTGTGATCGTTTAGGAATACGGCCGAAACCCATCGACAATAGGCACCATCCTTAAGCAGAAGGAAGCCATCAAAGCAGCTACACCTTCCAAGGTCATGACTATTTTGTCCAACAAGAGGAGCCACGTGCATGATGAGATGGAGAGGCTGCGCTGCTTCTTTTTTGGATTAAAGACAAAGAAATTGCTGGCGATACGATTACGCAGACGGCAATCTGCCACAAGGCCAGCGCTATTTTCAGTGATCTGATTGCCCAGGCCGAAGACATTAACGGCAACCCCAGACTTCAAGGCTTCTCTGGGGTGGTTTGATAAATTCCGCAAATGGACTGGCATCCACTGAGTGTGAAGAATTGAAATTTTGTAAAAAAACATTAAGTATAAAAACGTTTAAAAAAAATTTTTGTAAATCAAAAAAAGAAAAAAAAGAAATTCAATTTTGTTTTTTGTAAAGTTAAGTGTTAATGTTTTCTGCCATTTGTTAATGTCTTTCGTAAAGTTTAGGGTCAAAGTTTTCTTCCATTTTTTAATGTGTTTCGTAAAGTGTTCATGTTTTCTGCCATTTGTCCTCTTCCTCCTCTGTCGCCTCACTCGAAAGGTAAGGTTCCACATTTTACTACATATGTACGTACAGTATTTCTTGTACCATGTACACCAATACACTTTATTTACAGGTATAGCATAGGTTATGTTAGGTATTGAATGGTCCAAATTGTTATATTTCATTGTTTATTGGTCAATTTAGCTTTATTATAAATTTACTGTGGGTTTTTTTATAGGGTTTGGAACGAATTGGGCAATTTACATGTAAAACGTGGTTTGAGATATGAAAAAACAGGTTACGAAGGCCGCTTTTGAATGGATTAATTTCATATCCTGAGGCACTACAGTACATTTACCAAGTATTTGAATAATTTCTCAGCAAACACAATTCATAATCACAGTTGTTAGATTTTTACTTTTGACCAGTAGGCCAAATCGTATTCAGGAATTTGATTTTCAACTTTAAATGTGTATTTTGACCATTTGGGACTTTTCATTTTGGCAGTAAATTAGTTGTTGTAGAGGTACAAGAGACCATCTTTACTGTACAATTATTGGGTACCACAATTAAAACCATGGTTTTGGGTTGTATAGTAACGTAACCTAACCAGGATGCTTGCCTAACCTAACCAGGATACTTGGTTCTTACCTGGTTGGGGTGGGCTTTGCCCAACTGGACCAGATGAAAACTAAAGATGTAATAGGCTTTTGATATAGGCTAACCTAACCAACTTAATCTACAACGCTGGGACCTTACTTGGCTGGGGACTTTGCCTCTTGAACCCCATCTGACATCACTTAGGTCACCAGATCTTGCCATACTTAGTGTGTGGTGTCACTTTAAGAACATTGGGTAACCCTTAATCTTGATCTTAACTTGAAGCAGAATCTTGTGGAATTTAAAATACTTTTTTTACTGTGGTTTCCCCATTTCATCTGCCACCCCCACCCAACTCAAAACTTTAGTCCCCAATTGTGGTCTCCCATATTTGTAGGGTACAGTATGGGATGGACCCTACATCTCTCAAACTACTAGTTTTTAACATGAAATTTTGCAGTACAACTGAAGTAATTTGTAAATCTTTACTTAAAACCATAATTGCATTCCAAAGGTAAAAATATGTTTTTTATATATCTGTGGCATTTCTTTTGTTAGTAAATGAGTAGTTTTAAATGCTGGACCCTTTTATCATAATGGGGAAGCAGGGTTTTTGGGCAGGTGAAAGTGCAAGCAAGACGCAAGGAAGACTGTATGTGACCTGAACTAACCTAAGGCACCAAGTCCTTACCTGGCCAGGGGCTTCCCTAACCAAACTTAGGGCACTGTAAGTTAACATAATTAGGATTGTGAACTCCCAACCTAACCAAACCTACACGCACTATAACTTGACTAACCTACTAAGTTGCTGTCTAACCTAACCACACCTAATCTAACCTAGGATACCAAGCCCTCACTTTTCCATGGGGCTTTGCCCCACAGGGTCCCTCACTAAAAAAATGTAGGTCACCAGGCTGTGAGTTACTTTAAGAATTCCTCACTAAACTTACCTTCTTCACAATTTGAACATGCAGAAGTATTATGGAGATGCTAGACAACATACGTACAGTATTCATATTTCACAATTTTGTATTTTCCCCAACCCAAGAACCCTGGTTTCCAATTTGTGTTCCCCATAATTCTAGGACATAAGAGTGGTCCAGTGTTTCTAAAACTATGGCCACTAGTTTGCTACCAAAATTACTCAGGAACTTGAAAACACAACCTTTTAGAATATCATAGTTTCAACTCCAGGTTCTGATTATGGTCTAGAGTCATTGTTAAATTGAATATGTTGCAAGTTGAAAACTGGGAGGAGTAAGAAAACACTTGGGTACTTTGATATGATGTTTATTTTTAAGTGGTTAAAAAAATAGTCATTACCAAACTGAAACTTATAAAAAAAGATTGATGAACCCCACGTAAATAGCGCTTGCACAACAAGTATATATAACCTCCCCTTGTCTAAGAACTAATGGAATGGATCACCCTCAAAACTGGACTTAAGAAAAGCTATGGTCTAGTGTCATTGTTAAATTGAATATTTGTATGTTGAAAACTGGGAGGAGTAAGAAAACACTTGGATACTTTGACATGATGTTTAGTTTTAAGTGGTAAAAAAAAATTGATAGTTATTACATAACTGAAACTTATAAAAAAAAGATTGATGAACCCCACGTAAATAGCGCATATTCCTAATTTGAAAAAAAATACAAAATAATCATGGGTCAACAATTTCAATGACAGTACTGAAGTAAGTATTAGCATGGAATTAAAATATATTAGTCTTCTGTAATTACTGTATTATTGTTTTCCAGACAACATTTTTTCATTGTTGTTGGTGCAAACCGCTTGTTTGTTTCCATTCTCCAAGTTGTGTGAAGAAATATAAGACTAGAGAAATGCACTTAGAGCGATTGTCAATTATGTACAAATCACAAGTAGGTTTTTTGGAAAATGATTTGGATTATATGTGTGATTAGTAATATAGTAGTAACAAAGAGAAAATTTGAAAGGATGGAGCAGTATACATATGTACATTACACAGATACTAATTGTACCTTACACAACCTAACCTAATCAGAGGACTCCCTCTAAAAAATAAGGGGGGAGGGAATGCTACTCTAATTTAGTTGCAGTTGTTACAGGGATGCAAACTAACTTCCTTAACCTATACTCTGTTTTTTTTCATCTGTCCATCCGCCTGTGGTGTTTTTGTATGGTAACACTGCGTCCCGGGCTTTAGATAGTTACGCAGTGTGTAAGTTTTAGGTAATTAAAAGAATATCTGGGTGTACATTTGTAACTGAAAAGTGTTTTAATAAAGGGATTTTTGACGTAGGAAAAATCTATTTCTGGGTGATTGGCTCGTGTCGCCCTATGAAATATCCTTAAGTTCATTATTTCTAGGTAAAATTATCCTAAAATTACCAGAGAAAAAATAAAATCAAGAAAATGTCAGTTAAACTGACTCGCTCACTCTATAAAAGAAGTGTCGGTATGGAAATAGGGGCGAGTGGGATCACTACCACGAGTCATTTACCATTTAGACCTTCCAACATAAATCCCCCACCTGAGAGAGCTGATACTAAAGGGTGATGCGACCGCTACTACTACTACTACTGACGCCAAGCGGAGAGCAGCGCCTCTAGCGGTCATCCTTAATACATGAACATTCTTGTCCTGCAGGGTGGGTAAAAAAGGAACAGGGTGGGTTTCATAGGGCGACACGAGCCAATCACCCAGAAATAGATTTTTCCTACGTCAAAATCCCTTTTCTGGGCTCAGCTCGTGTCATCCTATGAAATAGTACCAGAGAAACAGACAAGATGGAATAAAAGGACAAATGAAATCAAATAGTAAAAAGATTGATATAATATAAGTGAATCAAGACTCATTACAGCCTACTAACAAAAAGTACTTAAAACTAGCTTATACTAAATAATGGTAAGTTAACTATACCATAACATTACTAAAGTACTTAACATTAGCTTATACTAGAAATTGGTGGTACATAATAGTATAATGGTAATTAGAACATATATAATGATTCACTAATTTAAGTATTATTTACAAAATATACAAACTCATTGTGTTCTAAAACCCTAGCAATAAAAATAAGGGTAGAAAACACTGAAGCACATTATATGCACACAATGTGGATGCCCCTAGCAGAAAAATAGGGGCAGTCCACCAAATACGATCCTAGCGGCTAAGGCTAGAGTATCACGAAAGAGCATAGCAGTAGGGTGAGGCATGTTGGACGAGGTAGGCAGAAAGGAGACCTGGATCTATACTACAACTACTGTGCAGCATCAGGAGAAACAATGTTTCCCGCTGCTACTGCTGAAAATTTTAAAGATTCCAAGGACTTCAGGTAATGACGTTTAAAGACTGTCGGTGATTTCCATCCAGTATACTTTTTTAAGATCCTCAAAATTCATATGTTGGAAATAATTAATTGAGGTGGCTACTCCTCTGATATCATGTGCTTTTGGAAATGATTCAGGGTTGGCTTGTTTAATGAAGTAAAGGATCTGTTGTCTGATTCCTTTCACTGATAAAGTGCCACCTTTTTCTCTCATAAAGAGAGGACCTGAGGATCTAGAGGATGTTACGAGATAGAAAGGCTCTTAAAGTTGATACTGGGCAAAGAGAAGGATCTTGCGGAAGTGGGATAACTTTCCAAGGGGCCCACCTTGCAAGGGGATCCTCGTTTTTAGCTAAAAAACTGCGATCCGGAGAAAGTAGAACTTCTCCTGAGGGGAGAAATTCTACATGACCCGCATCTCTGGATAGAGCCGACAGTTCTGAAATTCTGGCTCCTGAAGCCAGGCTTAACAAAAATAACGTCTTTCTAAGTAGCATTATGAATGTGCAAGACGAGTTGTCAGTATCTGAGGCTAGTTTGAGGACATCATTTAAGAACCATGAAACTGAAGTAGGGCCTTTGAGAAGGTCTAAGTCTAGCACAGGCTTTGGGAATAGACGTAAAGTAAGATTCCGTTAAGTCTATTTGAAAACCCAACTGAAAGATTTTCTTCAAAGCCGATTTATTAGTAGTAATGGTGCTAGCTGCTAAGCCTTTTTCAAATAAGGATCTGAAAAAGGATATAGCTAAGTTAACTGTCATGGTTGTAGTGTTTGATTCTTTCAGGAAGGATGCTAACTTTTTAACAGTTGAGTCATATTGTCTAATAGTTGACTCTCTTTTATCTGATTTGTGGATCAATGTTAGCATCTTTTTAGCCGCAAACTTCATGAAGTCCATAAAGTTAGGGTCTGAAGAATTCCTGAGGAAGCGAACACAGTCCTCATTTGTACTGATTGCGACAGCTTGGGATTGGGAATCCGTTGAGGTCGGAGACCCAATTCCAGAAGCAGAGGATACCAGTTGCTTTTTGGCCAATCTGGAGCGATCAGAGCTACCAGTCCCTTGAAAGTCCTCAGCTTGCTCAGAACTTTCAAAAGAAGATTCACTGGAGGAAAAATGTAGATTTTCTTCCATTGATTCCAGTCCAACGACAGGGCGTCCGTGGCATAAGCAGAGGGTCCAGGTTGGGGGCTACATAGCAAGGGAGCTTGTGGTTCGCTTGTGAGGCGAAGAGATCTACTTGGAGACCTGGGACTCTCTGGCATATCCACTCGAATGACCTGTCGTCTAGGGACCATTCTGACTCCAGAGGGACTGACCGGGATAGTGCGTCCGCTATCACATTTCTTACCCCTGCCAAATGAGTGGCAGATAGAATGCCATTTGTGCTTGTCTGCTAGAGCAAAGATGGCTATCATGACATGATTCACGTGTTTGGATTTGGACCCTCCTCTGTTGATGCAATGTACTACCACTGCACTGTCCAAAACTAGTCTTAGATGATACTTCTTTGGGGGAAGGAGTCTCTTCAGGTAAGAAATACTGCCATTGCTTCCAGAACGTTTATGTGGAGCTGGCGGAATTGAACGGACCAAGTCCCCTGAACTTGCTTGAATTGAGAATATCCCCCCCAACCGGACAGGGAGGCATCTGTGAATGGTTAACACCGGAAGGGGATATTGAAGGGGTACCAATTTGGCAAGATTCTTCACTTTTGTCCATGGACGGAGCTGATTGCGAAGGATCTGTGGAATCAGTGACAACTTGTCCCGAGATTTGGCGTTTTGCTCTTGACCGCCAAACTTGATTTATATCTTTCAGTCTTGCTTTCAGAAGGATGTCTGTCACTGAGGCAAACTGAAGGGAACCTAGGATTCTTTCCTGGTTTCTCCTCGAAGCTTGTTTGCTTTTGAGAAATTGCCTCACAGACTTGGCTATTTCTTTCCTTTGACCACCGGAATTGACAGATTGTGGGAGGATAAATCCCATTGGATTCCTAGCCACTGAAAACGAGACTCCGGAGTGAGTCTGGATTTCGTTTTGTTTATCTGGAACCCCAGATGTTCCAGAAATTGCACTACCTTCTTCGTGGCTTTGAGGCATTCCCTCGACCGTTGGTGCCCAAACAGATTAACCAATCGTCGAGGTACGCTACTACCATTATCCCTTGTGTTCTCAATTGTTGAACTACCACTTCTGCTATTTTCGTGAATACCCTGGGGGTGGCTACGTTCAGACCGAAGGGCATCACTTTGAAGGAGAACGTCTGATTTCCTAGTTTGAAGCCTAGGAATGGACGGAAGTGTCTGGCTATACGGATATGATAGTATGTGTCTGTAAGATCGATAGAGGTGGTGACGGCCCCACGGGGAAGTAAGGTCCGTACCTGCGAGATGGTCAGCATTTTGAACTTGTCGCAACGAATGAAAGAGTTTAGCTTTGACAAGTCTAAGATTACGCTTCTTTTTGTTGAGCCTTTTTCTTTGGCACGCCTGAACAAGCGACCTTGAAATTTTAGATGCTTGACTCTCGCAATAGCTCCTTTCTGAAGGAGTTCTTCCGCATAATCTGTCAACTCCTTTGATGGTATCTGATAGAATGATCTGTTTGGAGGAGGATCTTTGATCCAACTCCAACCCAATCCTTTGGACACAATGCTCTGTGCCCATTTGCTGAACCCCCACCTGTGACGGAAGAGGAACAGCCTCCCTCCTACCTGGGGAGCCTCACTGTTGTTGAGCGGGTTGACCTCCGCGCCCTCCTCTGAAGTGCTTGCCTCTTGCAGCTCTTCCTGTGCCTCGTTGCGCGGAAAGTGACCTCTCGCTCTGCTCCCCCTAGAAAAGAAAACCTGTTGAAGGTTGGGGGAAGGCTTGGCTTTCATACATTGAGTTGAAAGCTGGCGAGACGGTGTATGAGGTCGAGGGCTGATTCTGAGGAGACAACAGGAGAATGGGCTGTGTCTGCTTAGAAGTCGAAGGCTGCCCCTGTTGTGTAACTGGGACGGCTTGGACGAAATGTTGTTGTTGCTGCTGTTTTTGGTAGGGTTGGAACCTCCTACCAGTTTTCTTCAATTTCTTACCAGCAGCAGGGGGCGCTCTGTTGCTTCCTCTTGGAAGAGATGCCCCATCTGGCTCTAAGGCTCTGGTTAGCCTAGGAGCCTTGTGATGCACCTCATTCACAGAAGCTTCTGGGAAGAGGTCCGCACCCCACATGCTGGAAGCTAGAAGCCTATTAGGCTCGTGCCTAATAGTTGCCTCCTGCAAAACATGCTTTCGACAGTTCCTTCTGGCCGAAAGAAGTCAAAGGCATCAGCTTGAACCGACTGGAGCTGGGATTTAGCCAGTATTTAAAAAGTGGTTCCGTAGCATAGGAAAGAGCAGCCATCTCCGTAATGATAAGGGAGTTAAGAGATCTCCCAAATCTTGTGCGGGCGTCGAATTCTGCCTGAATAAGGCTATCAGGCAGCCTCGGGAGCTTCTCCCCAAACTGATCCATCGCACAGTCTGGCAGGTAGGTTCTCCCACAATTCTCCGAAGGACGGAAAGAGCGGAGATGTTGATTCCGCCTCTCTCAATTGTGGCATGGGCTCGTCTATAAGGACTGCTTGGAGAGTCGCTTCTACTATCTTAGTAGCGAATGGAAGAGAAAGCCTCCTCCTCCGTAGCAAAGATAGTGAAGGGGCTCTTGAATGCCTGGAGTTTGGTATTGGTACAATCCCAATCCTCCAGGCAGTGAACCCATCCCTCTGTTCGTGATCCCTACTATACAGCACAGTCTCTCTAGAGATCTTATCCTCCCTATTGAGAGCAGTCACCGTAAGCCTAGCATACCCTATGAAAGGCTGAGTCAGTCCGGGGGGGTAGAACTCGAAGTCCTCAATCCTTCTTGTTCCACACTCCGGAATGGAAATCATGCCATCCTTGAAGGGGGCATAAGCTGCCACCCTCCAAGGGTATCCATAGAGAAAGCTGGTAGGGATTCATAAGGAGGTAGCTGGAGGAGACCAAGTACCCTGCCACAGGGGAGTTTCGCTTGGAGGGGCCTGAGTGAGGCCAGCGAAGCGGTCATCATGCTCCCTAACTCGGTTAGAGAGGTCCTGTATTGATTGACCAGATTGGTTGATGGTACTAGAAAGTTGAGCAAACATTTGCTCAAACCTTGTACCGAGAGAGCCAACCATCTCTCCCACTTGTTGCAACACTCCTGCTGAGAAAAGTGGATGGGATCAAAAGAGCTAGGTCCCGCCACCCCAACAGGAGTTACCGGAGTAGATCCGGTAGATGCCGGAGAAGGCACTGGCTCGGCAGGAGCGCGGGCCTTCTCCTTAGAAGCCTTGCTTCTTTAGCTCTTCGAATGAGAAGAGCTAGGCTTCGCCTTCACCGCATCGGCGTAGGATGTCGTAGACTTCCTAGCTGAAGAAGACGACGACTTCTTAGAATCGTCTTATGGAGGGTCTTCTGTTCTCTCTGTCCCTTCACCTTCGGGGTAGAGAGAGAGCGAGTGAACGAGAAGGGATCTCAGATCCCGTGAAGCCTTGAAAGAGAAGAAGAAGGAACAGGGGAAGAAGATCCAGGAGCGCTCAGGGTAGACCTTGAGCGCCCGAAACACCTACCTCAACCAACAAATCCTCCGCACCTACCGCCATAGGCTCAAGATTAAGATCCAGGTTTAGCTACATCTGGAACAGGCTCCTGCGTCGAAACGGACCCAAATGCCTGCTGCCCTCCTGCTGGATGTAAGCTATGAGTGGGGCTGCTGAGATGGGGTCCACGTACCCCGTCGCCTTGCCTCCGGGGAAGATCTGGATGACCAGCTTCTTATCTAAAATGTAAGGCTGGCCCTTGGCGGCGTTCTTCCCGAAGCCGCTACCCAAGCTTTCAGGGTTGCTAGGGCGACTTCTTTCACGGCGGCAGCCTGCAAGAGAGGCGATATGAAGCTTCTAGCGGCGGAGATACGGTTTAAAGGAGCTTAAAACTAAGGGTAAATCATTGATAACAGGAAAATGTCCAGGAGTTAACTTACCCCACCCAAAAGCTGACTCACGAGGTCATAGCAGATGGTGCATGCCTCAGGGTGCCAAACAATCATCCCATTGTGGGTAGTGGCACACGGGGCGTGGGTCCTACATTCTTCATGGGCGCAGGGGTCATACAAAACAGCGTTACAACCTGGATCTTGGCAGTTGGTAGCCTGTAAGTGGAGAGATACATGAGTATCAGAGTGCACACTTACAGCCTAACATAGACTCCGCTGCATGCCGGAGCATGTAAGTTAGATTAAAACTAGTGCTCCGCCGCAATACGTGTGGTTAGATAGGCGGTTGGTGGGGGTCTGCAGCTTACGCCGGAGACAGGAAAAAAGTTCCAACCAGGAGTGGTGAGGGGCCATGAAACCACGACGGAGATAGTACGTAAAACTAATAAAACCAATAATCATCGTATCAGTAAGGGTATATCCTTATAGAATGAGATATGACTCTTTCCGTCTACTAGAGGAGTGCCCGGGTAAGGAGCGAGCTCTCCTCCGGTAGCGAAAATCAGGATATAGTAGGCAAGCAATATAGACCACTAGTAATTTCCCACCCCGCCCGCTGGCGGAGCCAGATGGACCTTTAACCGAAGGGGCTCCCGGCTTCAGCGGGAGCTCCGTCCGTTAAGGTAGGGAAGGGTTGGGAATGGGGAAAACAGGGGGGGGGGGGGGTGGGGGGGGGGGGGGGGGGGGGGGGGGGGGGGGGGGAGGGGGGGGCAATCCCGGCGTGAACACGGCGGGCGAGAGAGAGAGAGGGGTGGCCTACCCCCCCGTCCTACTACTACCCGTCAAGTAACCCGGTACCCGAGACAAGTGGTCACCCTAACCCCCAGCTGGTACGGAACTCCTCTGGCCCCCTCGGAGGGAGAGGGAGGTAGGCTACGGTGGTTGTCATGACAACCAAGGAGATCCACCAGACCCCTCCCTACCACATGGTAGGGAGGGAAGGGGGAGGGTAAGGTGCCTAATGGGACACGTGATCGTAGATGGCCTAGGACGCGATAGCAAAACACAACCACAGAGGGGCCACGTGAAACCAGACTGTACCAACACATAGCGACAAGGCACCTAGGCTAGCCTAACACCCTAAATAACACTATAATAAATAAATACATCGTAAAAAGATAGAAGAGACACTTGAGTAAAAGAGAAAGAAGCCCAGGAGGAGGGGAACTGATCCGAAGAACAGTCAACTACTCGGAGCCAGCAGTAGCCGATGAAGAGCAAGAGCTGGGATGCTGGGCCAGAAAAACACAGTATAGCCCTAAATACCAAACTAAGAGATAAAAGGTAAAAGGGATGGGCTGTGTCCTATCTCTAAATACGATGTAATAAAACGATGAATGTAAAATAGAGCCCATAAGCATAAGATGTCCAGTATGGAAGACCGGGAAATCTTAACAACACGAGGTGGCTCAAATACTTATAACCCAACTTAAAATGCTTGAAAATGCCTATTTTGATAGTTCGAAAATGGAAAAACCAGCTAAAAATCTTATACCCGAGTATTTTAATGGTTTTATCACAAAAAGTGCATTTAATCATTAAAATAGGTAAATACAGTAATTTGTGAATATTTCTCGGAGAAAAATACTGCGAATAGGCAAATTATCTGCAAACGGTGGGTATCTGTTTCATAGACAAGTCCGCAAATCCAGAACCACGAATAGGCAGGGGTTAGCTGTAGTTATGGAGTACTGTAAAAAAAAAAAGTTATAAAATTTGTTCATGACAGTTGGTGTAGCTTCAAGATTGACAGCCTCAACATTTAAAAGCTAGAAAGGAAGGGATAATGGGATGGTTCTGAAAATATTTGTAAACTTGGGAGTAAAAAGATGGCTATCTTTATTGGATTAAAAAAAAACAATCAATCTGCTTTATAAAGATTAACATGTTGAATATTGAATGATACTTCTTGGTTTTACCTTTGATTCTAAGCTTTTGTTAATCCATTTTAAACTCCTGTTGTTCTGTCAGGAGAATTAAGTTTTGATACACTGTTGGACCTTTGCTGTCAAATTGTCGATATGTGGTCCAGTCAGCAGGCTATTCTTGATGCCAGTGTTTTGAGTTTGAAATGAGGTATACTGTAATATTACTTGTAGAGTGTTTTATGCAATTGCCCTTGTTTTTAAAGTTATTTTTTGAATGAATCTTAACTCTCTTTTATGATAGCAGTATTTCCTGTGTCAAGTGGGAGGGCTATAGAGGGTGAAAAGTAAAAAAATTATTTTATTGTAGTGTTTTACCAAACAATTACTATAGCAATAGGTTCCCTACACAGCAGACCAAAATTCAAACTTCGCGGTGGCGCCGACATCACTGATGTAGGTGACGTCACATCCCGCCACTCGAGGGAGGAATAGGTACAACAGACCAGGTCTAATCAATTCGTTCTCTGCTGGCTCCTAGTTAACATCGGTGGTCAGTGTGGACTTTTCTTTATTGCTAGATGGTTGTTGACTTTCTTTTGATGAAGTACTCAATTGTGTTTTGTTAGTTGTTTGTTATCAATTTAGTTGTCTTTTGACTGCAATTGGCTATTTGTGGCATTTTGTAGCTGTCATGTTAGATTCTAGCACTTCAGGATTTAGGTTCTGTGGCGGAGGGTGCAGAGCTAGGATGAAGGTTAAACCTATTGACGACCCACACTCAAAGTGTACCTATAAAATGTAGGGGTAATGGGTGTGAGTGACAAGTGTAAAGATTGGAGTGACAATCAAAGGAAGGTTTTTCTTTCTCAGCCTGATAAGCTAGTAAAGGATAGGAAGAGGAAGGCAGCTCTTAGAGCTGAGAGTAGTCTGGTGTAGCCTCTTCTGCTTCTCCTGCAGATCTAGCTGTTTCTGTTTCCTCTCCTCCTCCTCTAGCTGTGTCTCCGATCTTCAGTCCTCCTCCTCCTGCTCCTTTAACTCCTTTACCAGCTTCCTGTGTAATTTCTTCTGATACCATTGCCAGCCTTGAATCTAGGATCGAGAAGAAGTCTGATGTTCTAGCTAATGCAAGTATGGAATTAGGTTTATCTGTCAAGTTTTTTTTAGAAAAGGCAAACAGTGAAGTGCCGAGTACTAGTGCAGTGCTCTCTGAGGAGGTGGCTGTTTTTCCTGACAGGTCTTCTAGATGAAGGTACCTGTCCCACTCCCCTGCCTCGGGGAGAAAACATACCGGAGGTCCAAGGGAGACTGATGGGGTTTGCCCACAAGCAGTCGATCCTGTAGTGCACCAGCAGGAGTCGACAGAACACAGTTGGAAAGTTTTTTTTTTTTTTTTTTTGCTGCCCTTTGTCATCGTAGTTAAGCGATTCCTTTCCGTAAGGCGTCGTAAGTTGCGTAGTTACATCAGTTTAGTGTCCATTGAGAAAGTGTGCAACTGCAGGAGATTTCTTCCCTCCTCCTGTTAAGAAGTCCAAGGAAGTGGGTTACGGTCCACATCCTTCTTGTAGTTAGTCGACTTCCACTTCTCAGGGTCGTGTTGCGACCCCTTCAATTCTTCCTGAAGGTGTCATGGTGCAGGAAGTCTCATCTGGACTTGACGGTTTTTAACATCACAAAGGAGATCAAAGAAGACCTGGCGTGATGGCTCTTGGAACCAAGACTTTTAGAAGGCGTTTCCCTTCGTCCTCTCCACCCAACCCTACAGTTCTATTTGGACGCATCAGATGTAGGTTGGGGAGCTCCGTTGGGAGGGATGAAAGTGTCAGAATTCCCTTCACATCAAAGCAAAGGAGTTGTTAGCAGTCCATCTGGGTCTGCAAGTGTTAATTCACCAGATTACAGGACAAGTGGTAGCACTATATGCGGACAACTCCACCCCATTGTCATACATTTGAAATCAAGGGGGAATAGTATACACTCTCCCTTTACGAAAAACCATGGTACCTTCTTGTATGGGTGGAGAGGAATCAAGTGTCCCTGATTCCTCGGTGTGTTCAGGGAAGAATGAATGTATTGGCAGACAAAATGAGTCAAGGTCACCAGGATTTTCTGTCAGAATGGACTCTTCATGCCAAGGTTTGCCTAGACCTTTGGAAAATTTGGGGACAACTGGCGATAGATCTGTTTGCCACTTCCAAGAAAATTGTCTCCCTCTCATTTGGTCTCCAGTTCTGGACCTTCTTGCATGATCTGTTGATGCAATGTAGCTGGATTGGTCGGGATTGGACGCATATGCTTTTCCTCCGTATGGTCTGATAAGGCAAGTTCTGAACAAAGTCCTGTTTCATCAGAATATCTCTCACTCTTATAGCACTATTCTGGCCAAAAAAGGACTGGTTTCCAGATCTTCTTAGTCTTTGTGTCAGCTTCCCGAGACTCCTACCGTTCAAGAAGTCACTACTCAGACAACCGCGTTTTGCAAGGTTCCATCAAGAATCGTCGGCTGTGGCCCTGATAGGCTTCAGACTGTCAGGAGTCTTGTCTGAGTGAAAGGCTTTTTGAGGAGCGCTTCAGAAGCTATTGCAAAGTGCAAAGAGCTTCTAACAGACTTTGCCAATCTAAATGGGGAGTTTTTAGAGGATGGTGCAAGCAAAATAAAATCCCTTCTGAGACCTCTATAAGTGATGTAGCAGACTTTTTTTCTATTCTTAAGAGAATCTAAATGCTTCATTCATATGATGATTAGGGGTTACAGAGTGATGTTAGCATCTGTTTAAACACAGAAGAGTGGACCTTTCTAATAATAGTGACCTCTTGGACTTGATTAAGTTTTTCGAAACTTCCAAGTGCTTGAAGGATTCAGTGGCATGGAATCTTGATATTGTGCTCAAATAGCATTCGAATTCATCTGTTAGCCTAAACGGGGTTCTTTGACTAATGTCTTTTTTCAAAAATCCTTTTATACTTTTTAATTAAGCATACTACATCCACAGCCCCCCCCTTGCAATGGGGAATCAGCTGTAATAATTGTTCTCAAGATTCGTGGACTCGGTTATTCGCATGGTTCTCCACGGAACATGTTTGCAGTATTTTTCACTGAGAAATATTCACTGAATAATGTATTTTCATGTAAATTTCATGACTAAATGTTCTTTTTGTGATAAAACTGATAAAATATTCATGTATATGCAGTTTTAGAGGTTTTATGTTTTGTTTGAATTATCAAAATAGGCAGTTCTAAGCATTTTTTGAGGGTTTTAAGTATTTGCATATTTTAGCTATTCAAGGGGGGTCTGGTATGCATCCCACACAAACAGGGGCTTTCCACTGTTGTCAGGATGCTTTGTTTTTCCTGTGTAGATGATTCTTTGGTGCCAGGCACAGTGGCACAAAGTGGAGCCAACCATGTCTCTGGTATAAAACAGGTTTTTGCTTCCATTTAACTCTTCCTTAGAGGAGTTGAAACTCCTTTCATCTCATGGAGGAGGGGTGTTCTGCTGCTGCCACCCCTGCTTCCCAAGGATTTCCCTCTATGAGCCTGGAGCTTGCAAATTTGACTCTGATGCTGATGAAGAGCAATTAATATCATCAGCTGTTCAGAGGTTGATTAGAGCTTGTGCTAGCAAATTTCCTGATTTCTTTGAGGAACCAGTAGTTCAGGATTCGAGGTCCCATAGGATTGCTAGGCTGGAACCTAACTCATATCCACTTTTGTCTCAAAAACGGGCTAAGTTGGCACTGAACGATTTTGACAATTGAATAGCAAGTGAGATCATTTCCGCTCTTCTGTAAATTTTTGGGCTGATTATATTGAGTGGTTTCAGACTCCCTTGAGAGGTCCGTGCATACCTTTACTAAGGCAGTTGTCAAGTGTAGGAAACAGTTGTGTTGTTTTTTGCTTCCTCTGTCTCTTTGAAAAAGGATAATGATGTTATCTCACATCACCCCTCACATTCTTTACTGGATGCCTCAGCATTATGGACAATAGTGCAAGAGGTTGGAAATTGGAAACCAAATCTTTGTTGCATGACTCAAACATTTAGGCATATACAACCAAGGCAGCAGCTGCTTCTGCAGTTAATGCAAGTTTCAAGGTTTCCCCTGGCAAATGGACAAGTGTCCTAGAAATCCAGCTCCTGATATGATGAATCAAGTCCCCCAGTCCCCAGTAGGAGGGAGGTTGAACCTCTTTTTATGCACTTTGTCATCTGAAGGCAGATCCCTGGGTGGTGGAGGTACTGTAGGATGGATCCAGCATCGTCTCTTGTTCCCAGCCTCCTCTAGCCAGTTATCTGGAGTTTCCCTCTTATCGTCACAATGAGAAGTTTCAGATCTTGCGAGAAGAAGTAGACTCTTGGGCTAAAAGGAGCTGTAGAAATAGCCTTGGATTGAAAATGTCTGTGGATTTAATGAATGCATACATCCAACCAATCATCCGAATTCAAGGAATATTTGCAGTTTGTTTTTCAGGGCAAGGTGTACCAATTTTGGGCAGTGTACTTTCATCTAAGCTCAGCTCCTCAAGTTTTTACAAGAGTTCTGTCACAATTGGGTAAATGGGCTCACATAGGCATTCGAATGCCTCTCTACCTGGACAATTGGCTGATTCTAGAGTTCAGTTTAGAAGCGAGCCTGGGGGCAAGAAGTACTCTTTGAAAAGTTGACAAGTATGTTGAGAATTCCAATCTAATACCAACTCAAAATCTTGGTTTCTTCAAAGGAGGAATGCATAGACACTTTTCTTTTTTATTATTATAGAAGAATTTCAATCCTCCACAACCTTGCCACCCAAGAAATAGTTGTCCCTGTTAGGGCACATGGCATCACTGGAGTTGATTCTAGGTACCAGGCTGAAAATGAGGCTAATTCTTTTCTTTCACAAGAGGCACTGGAACCAGGCAGTTCAACCAGAATCTATTCAAATTCTGGTCTCGAGAGAGTTACAGGACCCTCTGAGATGGTGGAACCATCGACCTCGACCTTTGCTAGGAGTGTCTCTCTAGTTGAAGAGCCCAGACCTCACTGTATATTCTAATGTATTGTCAGAAAGTTGAGGAGCAGTTGCAGAAGACAAGCATTTGGCTGGGGTTTGATCCACAGAGGAAAGTGGACTCCATGTAATTTAGATAGAGTTGGCAGTGTGGAAGGCCCTGCTAGCATTAGAGGATCTAGTACATCAAGGCAAAAAGGTAGCACTCTTTTCAAACAATTCAACAGAAAGGAAAATCTGCACTGCCATAGCTGAGCAATCAATGAGGCATAAAGTCAGAAGCTTTGTTCTGTGTTACCCAAGGAAAAATTAATGTTGTGGCAGAACACCTGAGCTGGAAGAACCAGTGGACTGGTGGAAGCTATGGGGCACTCGTCTAATGGACCTGTCCTCTGCAAAGTCCAACAGTCGCCTGCCAGTGTACCGCTTTCCAGTTGAGGATCCTCAGGTATGGGCAATTGACACAATCCTTTTAGACTGGTCTTATTTAAGCCTCTGTGCATTTTCTCCCCTTTGCTATGATACAAAGATTACTAGCAAAATTCCACATAATAGTATGAATTCATGCACGACTTAATGGACCCCTTGGTGGCCACCCAGGAAGTATGTTTCTCCAAAACATCCCCATTCTTCAGCTGGTCGCTTGGAGAGACACTTGTCATCTCTTATAAGCAAGAAGGTTTTCAGAAGAATGCAGAAAGCCTAGCCGTAACTCCAGAAAGGACTTGACTAATCCACTGTATCGAAGACAGTGGGCAGTATACTGTATAGGGCTTGGTGCTCCATTAGAAGGTTTTCCTGCACCTGTACCTCTGCGAATAACATAATTAAATTCTTACTTTACTTATGCTACAAGACATTTTTCATTCCCAGCCATAAGAAGGTATTGATCCATGTTAGCTGCTTTGTCGAGGTATACTGGCCAAGATATTTTGTCCTAACATGGATATTAAGGAGGCCCTCTGCTCCTTCCACTTCCAAATTGATATTCCTAAGTCTCCAAATTAATCCCTGGTTTGGAATTTGGATGTGGTGCTTAAATGTTTAATCATGCCCCTATTTGATCCCTTGAGCATAACCTTCCTATAGGATTTGACAGTGAAAACTGTTTTTGTCAGCCTTAGCTTTGCTATCTTAGGAGCAGTCTTTTCTTTTCTACCCCTTTTCAGGGCTAAGAATGATTTCAAGTCTCATTGTCAACCTTTTTCTTTTCTAGTCCTCAGTGTGTCCTCTTTGATACCAGATGGGGAAGACACTTCCCTATGTCCAGTCAGAGTTCTCTCATGTTTTTGTAAAGGACAAGGGAAATCAAATAAAATGTCAACAACCATTTTTGCACCCGAGAAGCCTTACTTAAGAATGGTATGTCTTGTCTGTTTGAGCCTCTGGTCAGAGAAGCGCTCGCAAATGTAGATTCTATCCTTTTACCATCAGCATAAAGGAAGATTGCATGATGTACTAGTGGTAGCGACTGCTTTCTTTCTATGGGGAAAGTTGTCAATGTGGCGCAATGGAGGCTTAATTTTGTATATGCCTCGCACTAGCTGTTAGATCCGGAAATTCAACATGAATACTGCAGAGCTCTTTTCCCCCCTCATTTTGGCATATCCTGAACAGTTAGGGTAGCTGTACTCTAACCTTTCCTTATTTTGTTGGGAAATTGTCGAATTTTGGGGAGTATGAAGATACCCATGTTGTATTAGGTGAGAGTTTTCATTATTTTACCTTCGTTGGTCTGCTGGCCTATGCACAAGGCCTTATGTCCCACTTGCACTGGAGTGTGAGTGGTATTCCTAGCAAGGAAACCTTAGCATTGTTCAGAGGTCTAGTGTTACAGACCACGGTCTGCTACTGGTTCTTTATTATAATAAACAAAAACGATTCAACACCAACAGTTGAAACTCGCGATACAATATAGAAAGAAACTCGAAAAGAACAGAAGTTTATTTACAAGCTTACTAACAAAGATAAAAATGCAGAATGGTTTCTCCTATTTGACATAACAAAAGTAAACTCTTATAATATGTGAACTGGGGAAACAGTGTGGTAATGAAATACTTGCTGGCCAGTTTTGTAGCGGTCGAACTCTGTGCCCGAACGAGGGCTTCTCAAACGGCCACAGTAGAACTTCAGACGGGCTTCTTGACTCCGTACTGCAGGAAGTAATGCCTCTGTCTGGAACTTAAAGGGCGGGTTACTCCTCAAAACCACTTGTAGGATAGTTCTTCTCTGGAAGGGGTTGCTCAATGTCGAGATATCTCTCTCTCTCTCTCTCTCTCTCTCACTACGAACTGCAGACTTAACTTGTTTCCATTCACACCTCTCTCATTCGTCCTCTTCTCTTATCCTTTTTGTCTTTACTTCTCTTATCTCTGATAATCTGATTTCTTCTACTTTCTCAGTCATTTATATATACGGCAATCTGGGGGCGAGGCTGAAAAGGGCGGAGCTTAACCACCGAACGTCACTGTCCCTCGACAGAACTTTTTAGAAGGATCCAGACGAAAAGTTACATCATAATAGGCCTGCGTTGCTAGCGACTCGATGGCGGCGTGCCCGAGTTCCATAACACACTTGAGTATTCTCGAACAATCATGAGAACAAACACCTCCGTGTACACGTGCTGGCATGCCTCCTTGCTGCAGACCTACTCGAAGAAGATGCATTTTCCTTTCCTTTAATACATGATACTTCGCTATAGAGCGATTACCATGACACGTTCCCTCAAAAGAAAAAAAATGAAATACTGATTTTTTTTTTTTAAAGAAACAAGAATGAAACAGCAGGGGAACAATTCTGCATAAAGCTTTAACTCAGTTAAACAGGCCACACTTCACCATTCATTCACCCAACCGTGCAAAACAGAAAACGGTCATCAGGCTATGTCTTCCGAAAATCCCTAGAGAGGCTATCGGCTATAACATTATCCTTTCCTCTTAATTTTCCTTTTCTGATCTCTTGATCAAAGCTTGGAAATTCTTAAGCCCCCTGAGTTTTTCTCAAAATTAATTTCTCTCTGTGACACCGTTCTTACGGGCATGGGCGGTGGCCACGGCATGAGGCATTCGTTATAATTCTTGAGCAAGTTTATTTGCACCCACTTTGCTCTGCGAGTACCCATATCGATAATCATTTAGATTTCCCCTCTTTTCCAAAATTGTAAAAGGACCTTCGAACTTATAAGATAAAGAGGGCCTTCTTTCTGGACTAATACTAAAACTTAATCTCCCACACAGAAACTTCTCTCTTTTGCACCAAGATCATGTTTCCCTTTAGTTTCCCCTTTACTCCCACTCTCGCTCACCTTCGCTAGTTGCCAAGCATCTCTTAAATTGTTTTATAACACTCTAGATTAGTTATGCAGTCTTCTCTACCTTCCTTTAAGCATTAAATTACATTTTAACATTTCCAAAGGACATTTCGTGGTGTGACCAAAACCCAGCTCGAAAGGACTAAATCCTGTAGTGTCATTCGGTGTCAACCTTAAAGCTAACAGAACAAAAAGTAACTTTTCTTCCTAGTCATGATCAAAGTTATTACACAATTTTCGTAAACAACTCTTTAACGTTTGGTGAAACCGCTCCACAGTGCCTTGTGATTCGGGATGATAAGGTGTGGAAGTTACGAGTTTAATGCCTAACTCTTTCATTCTATCCCTGAAATATTTAGATAAAAAATTACTACCATTATCACTGTATAGTACGAGGCAGACCAAACTTAGAAAAATAATCTAACAATCGTTTAACTACGGTCCTTGCGTCACAGCTTCTTATGGGTATCGCCTCTGGATAGTGAGTTAGTCTGTCAATGATTGTCAACAGATATATACTCCCTCCCTTACTTCTAGGCAAAGGTCCAACCATATTAATAACTACTGAAGGAATATTACACAATGGAGCTCTGGGAATCACTTGATTCGGTTTTCTGGCAATTTGGCATTCATGACAGCTTAAAACATACCTCTTCACGTCACTTCTCATTTTAGGCCAAAAATACGCCCTACTAATACACTTGAAAGTTTATTTACTACCAAATGTCCTTGTTCTTCATGCGGCTAACTTCAAAACTAGTTCGTGAAGCTCCTAGGAACCACTAATTGTCCGGTTATTTCCTCTTTACTACCTGACTTAGGACGAACATAACGACACAAAACTTCGTCTTTTAAACAAAACGTTTCTTTACACACATTATCAAGATAACCATTCAGCTCACATTCAAAAATTCGGGTTTAGTGTCTCATCCTCTCTCTGAAACTTGACTAGCTCATCCTTATTCAAAAGGTTAGTGCCTAATTCATCACTAACTATTACTTGATTCCATTACATCACTACGTTACTCTCAACAGCTACACCTTCTGCTTGGCTATCACTGTCAACACCAATAGAGTTAGGTCTCTCAGCCACACTCACGCCAAGATCAACCTTGCCACCTCTATCACACTTGTTCGAATCCACGAACTCACACTCATTTGAATCCACGAACAAACTATGACTGTAGTCTATATCTGTATCTAAGCCTGACCTAGTTACCACCATTTCAGGCACTGGAATCTCTCACAACAGGATTCACATTCTTGGATAAAGCTAAGTCATTACCGACAATAATGTCAACGCCATCAACGGGCGAAACTGTCAACAACTGCTAGTTTCACTTCTACCTTACTACCTGACTTTCTAAGTTCAACTTCAACAAAGGACAAAGAATGCAAGTTTTAGGAAATCCACCTAACATGACTTTTTCTTCCATATTGATTTCTGTCCTGTTTGGCACACACACACTCTCCTAATTAGTGAGACAGCAGCTCCTGTGTCTCGAAGCAAGACTACTTCCCTCGAATCTCCTCCTCCAAGAGAGGAAACTACACCTTCTGACAGAAATTCACCAAAAAATTTCCTAGTTTCTCTCATCAACTTTAGCAGAAGTTAACCAATCAAAAAACAGCCTTTCTAACTTCTTACCGTATTCTACATACGTAATATTCTCGTCCTTTCTCAAACTTCCAAGTTTCTTCAGGTACACCTCGGTTACTAACCTGTACGCGCTAAGAACTAAGAACAGTTTCTTTCACAATATCCATAATCATCACATTCCTCCCTAGACATGCAACTATACGCAGTAAGTGCCCTACCACGCAAAGCTGATTGTAAATATGAGTCCACATTTCTTTAGGATGAACCTACTCTTTCCATAAACTTCTCAAAAACACATGAAATATGTCGTTACATCTTCCTCATCAAACTTTGGTAGCTAATTTCAAGCACTGGGGGGGTTCACTCATACCTAAACCATCAGCTTCATTTTGCGTTCTCGCCTGTCTGACTGCTAAGAGTACTTTGCCTTAACTGAGCAATTTTCCAACTCGTGCGTACATCTTTCTCTCTTTCTTCCTGCTGCATTACCAACATTTCTCTCTCTTGCTGCATTTTCATTACTTCTCTCTCTTTCTCTTACTGCATTTTTATTACCTTTCTCTCTTGCTGCATTTTCATTGCTTCTCTCTCTTGCTGCATTTTCATTACTTCTCTCTCAGCTGCTCTTTCCTCTCTCTCATACTTTTCTTTTCTTTCCTTTCAACATATTCACGGAGGTTCATTTCCCCTCTAGACGTAGAAGCTTACCGGACTCAATAAACTCTTTCAGTATCTCACTCATCACTCATTCTGGTTCTTTCTATATTCTCCCTGTTTCAAACTGTTACCGTGCCAAATACCCTGGCCAAGGTCGCCAAATGTTAGAGACCACGGTCTGCTAGAGGTTCTTTATTATAATAAACAAAAAGGATTCAACACCAACAGTTGAAACTCGGGATACGAATATAGAAAGAAACTCAAAAAGAACAGAAGTTTATTTACAAGCTTACTAACAAAGATAAGTGCAGAATGGTTTCTCCTATTTACATAAACAAAAGTAAAAATCTTACAATATGTGAACTAGGGAAACAGTATGGTAATGAAATACTCTTGCTGGCCAGTTTTGCAGCGGTCGAAATCCGTGTTCGAAGTAAGGGCTTCTCAAACAGGGACAGTAGAACTTCAGACGGCTTCTTGACTCCGTGCTGCAGGAAGGAAAGAAATGCCTCTGTCTGGAACTCGAAGGGCGGTTACTCCTCAAAACCACTTGTAAGATGGTGGTTCTCTGATGGGGGTGCGCAAGTCGAGCTCTCGTCGAATCTCTCTCTCTCTCTCTCTCTCTCTATCTCCTCTCTCGCTATCTCTCTCTCTCTCCTCTACGAACTGCAGACTTAACTTGTTTCCGTTCACACTCTCGTGTGTCCTCTTCTCTTCTTATCCTTCGTGTTACCCTCTCTTATCTTTAGCTTCTCTTATCTCTTGATAACCTGATTTCTTCTACTTCCTCAGTCATATATATATATATATATATATATATATATATATATATATATATAGATTATATATATATATATATATATTATATATATAATATATATATATATATATATATACATAATATATATATATATAATATAATATATAATATATATATAATATCGAGCTACAACTGTCCTTTAATATCTAATTCGCTCTACCTCGGAATTAATATATTTTCATATATGCTTAACCGAACGGGAATTTTTTTTTCTCGATAATAGATTTACCTGTACTTGGGCGTGAACGCAGGTACATTATAAATCCAGGAACGTCAGTGGAAGCTATACCACTCAACCACCTCTCGCGGTGATGGGAGTAGAGATGCTCACTGTATGACGTTTTTGAGAGAAACTGACGAGTTTGCAACTTTCCAGCCCCCATTGACTGGCTGATCAACAGCCAATCAGGAAATGTTGAATAAGGGGAAGGAGCGGGATGGGCACCTGATGTTCATGGGTGCTCGTGAATGAATTATAGTTGTCCTTGATGGTGCAAGCAAGAAAGTGGCATTTGTCAGCGTTCACCTACCAGGTCTCTCAGTGTAACAGTAGACTCCCTATCAAGGAAAATGATGGCTGCAACAGGGATGTAGAACGTTAGAAACAACACTCATTTTAGAAAATAGCCAGTCTCTCAGCCCGTAACAGTAGACTCCCTATCAGGAAAAATGACTGGCTGCAACAGGGGATGTTAGACAAACACTCATTTTAGAAAATAGCCTATTCACCACATATGAGAATCACAAATTGCCAATCAAGCAACAGTAAAAGATGCCTGCCTACAAGACTGTACCAATTGGAGGACGATATATCTTTTTCCTCCATTATTCTAGATTTCAAAGGTGTAGAGCAAACACCTAACCTTCGAAGGAACAGCTTGCTTAATAGCATCAAATTGGCTAAACAGGCATTTGTTCCTATTACTTTAACAACGACCAAAGAGGTAAATTCCAATACTGTCTGTTGTTTTATCCCAGTCAGTAGAAGGGAAAGTCTTTTACGGACGTATCCTCATTTCTGAGCTGAGACCTTCATGGGTGGATTTTTTAAATATCTACTGTGAAAATTATTCACCCAAAATTTCTAGGTACCTAGTGCAAAAACTACATACTTCAATTATATATATCTGGCAATGCCAGTATCTATGGAGGATATGGTTAGATTATATCAATACCGAGAGCCCAGTCAAAAAATCTAGGACAAAATTTTTGAATTTCTTATTCCTTTTAAAGACAATTGCCTTGCAGTTACAACAATTATGGCATACAAAGCATATATGTATATCATATATATGCATACAATATAGTATATATATATATATATATATATATATATATAATATGATTATAATCACTTTAGCACGTGACTCATTTATCACACATATCCACAGGTGAAAAATAAGAGTCAGGGTGTAGGTCCTGACCGGTTTCGGCTTTATTTTCAAGCCATTGACAAAGGACTGATACATAGTATTAGAATTCACAAGTTATATATACTACAAAGACAGTACTGACGAACATACACACAACAGTTTGAGACTGCAGATCCACCCACAGGCAGGTGTCAAGGTAGGAGTGGCTTTCAAAAATCATTAGGCTAAAATTTACAATAAATTCTCAAGGGATACTACCGCTTAGGGTACAAGTCCACACCTGGCAGTAGTGGTAATGAGATGTTCAACCCCGCCTCCCTGACACCTGTCAGGTGTGGACTTGTACCCTAAGCGGTAGTATCCCTTGAGAATTTATTGTAAATTTTAGCCTAATGATTTTTGAAAGCCACTCCTACCTTGACACCTGCCTGTGGGTGGATCTGCAGTCTCAAACTGTTGTGTGTATGTTCGTCAGTACTGTCTTTGTAGTATATATACATGTGAATTCTAATACTATGTATCAGTCCTTTGTCAATGGCTTGAAAATAAAGCCGAAACCGGTCAGGACCTACACCCTGTCTCTTATTTTTCACCTGTGGATATGTGTGTATATATATTATGTAATATATATAAATATATATATTATATATAATATATATATATATATATATATATATATATATATATATATATATATATATATATATATATATATATAAAGGTTTTTGCCACGAAGAAAAAAAATGAAAATAAAGCGAGATAAGCCAAGCACTTTTGGGTCTAGTTTGACCTTAGTAAAGGGTTGAAACTAGGCACCGAAACCCTTTTTAAAAGTGCTTGGATATCTCACTTTTCATTTTTTTCCTTCATGGCAAAAACCTTTATTTATACATAGCATTACGTTTGTATATACTTCGTGATAAAGTTATTCATATATATAATATATTTATATATATATATATATATATATATATATATATATATATATTGATCAGCTGTTAAGGCTACATAAGCACTTTCTCCCTTTACCAATTAAGACACTTCGTAATCAAAACTGACCATTCATCTTCTGGCCATCCCATACCTGAAGCCACTTTCTCAGTGATAAAGAACTCATGTGGAGCTTCTTCGGTAAACTAAGGGATTTACTTCTGTAGTCTTACTACATCAATTACAGGGCCTTGATTACCTTGGTTATGGTTAGATGGTGTTACAGGTAATGTGGATCTAGCTCTTATCAATTCCATCTCTCTTTCAAACCTTGCTCTTTCTCTTTCCTCTTCTGCAGCTTTTTCTTCTTCTCTTTCTCTTCTTGTTTTTCCCTGTCTATTCTTTCTCTTTCCGATTGCATTCTCTCTCTTTCAGCCTGCAGTCTCTCTCTTTCAGCCTGCATTTTCAGCTTAATCAAATTCTCTTCTGCTTCAGTGCTTCTAAGCTCTAGCTCTGCATCACTTTTCTCTTTTTTTTGCTTATTTATAAGATCAGCATGTGCTACATTCAACAACTCTTAAGCCAATTCTAACTCATCTTCATCAGTTATTCTACCAGAGTCTATCAATGATTCCATAGCA
Source organism: Macrobrachium nipponense (assembly GCF_015104395.2). Taxonomy (NCBI): domain Eukaryota; kingdom Metazoa; phylum Arthropoda; class Malacostraca; order Decapoda; family Palaemonidae; genus Macrobrachium; species Macrobrachium nipponense. The sequence goes on from NC_087215.1 coordinate 37,192,416, forward strand.
ATACATCTTTTTTGTGCCTTAGAGTGGTTAGAGTGGTTTCAGATAACACTTGGATAGAGGGGGCTGCTAATGAGCCATTTTTTCTAAATTATCAACTAACAGTTCAACACAATAAATGCAAAACAAAAATTATTTGGTCACTGTCCTAACAAAATATATCCCTAACACCACCAGTATAGACTAGAGTGATAATGTAATCTGTTTTCCCGGGTCTGGGCACCATTAATACTTGTGATGAAGTGCCAAGCATCTGGTTACTACACTTACCAATTATTGAATATTACCTCACCACAGCCAGACACCTGAACCTTCATCACAGGTAAAATATGACTGAATACTCTAAAGGTAACAGTGATCCCTTAAACAACTTACCAGTATTGCAGAAAATCAGACTTAAGTTCATTAAAACAGGTGTGAGGTAATCTTATATGTAATTAAAATAATTAAAGGGCATCATTCCATCAACAACTTTTAAAAGTCTAAGTATTTCCCTGATTTTAAAAGTCTAAGTACTTCCCTGGTTCTTAGTCACTTCAATTAAATTGAAGGAAAACAGCTCACTCACCACTCTGTTTCTACCTAAACAAAATTAAATATACTTGTGAAAAAGAAACGCTTATAAAAATTTTCAATTAAAAAAAATTATTATCAAGCTCAAAATTTATAAGTGAAATTTGCAATCACAGGGAAATTTACTGTTACTTGAAAACAGCGCGAAATTTAACCCTCTTACGCCGATTGGACGTATTAAACGTCGTGTCAAAATGTCTCCCGTATGCCGATTGGACGTATCATACGTCGGCTCAAAAAAGTTTTTTTAAAAAAATTCGCGGAAAAAATACTTATGGGCCTACCAGCCGAAAACTTTTGTATCACGCGCCTTGGGGGATGCTGGGAGTTCACGGATCAAGGCGTTGTTTTGTTTACAATCGCTATGCAGGCGCGCAAGCGCGAATTTCTTTCTTATCGCACTAAAAAGTATCAGTGACACATCTCGGAAATTATTTCGTCACTTTGACATAATTTTTGCACCATTTTAAATTATCCTTTACATGAAGTATTTTATATGAAAATGTGCGCAATTTCATGTTAAATATAACAAAAAAAATACTCATGATTGTAGCTTTTATCAGTTTTGAAATATTTTCATATAAATAACGATAAGTGCAAAAATTTCAACCTTGAGGTCAACTTTGACTCTACAGAAATGGTCGAGAAACGCAATTGTAAGCTAAAATTCTTATATTATAATAATATTCAATCATTTGCCTTCATTTTGAAACAAATTGGACGTCTCTAGCACAATGTTTCGATTTTATGGTTAATTTATGAAAAAACGTTTTCCCTCACGTTCGTGCGATAACTCTTCCGATAAATTTTTTCGTGCGATTGTCCTAATGTTTGCACCCTTTTAAATTTGCCGTTACATAAAGTTTTATATATGGAAATGTGCGCAATTTCATGCACAATACAACAAAATCAACCCATGGTTGTAGCTTTTATCAGTTTCGAAATATTTTCATATAAATAACGTTAAGTGCAAAAATTTCAACTTTCGGTCAACTTTGACTCTACCGAAATGGTCGAAAAACGCAATTGTAAGCTAAAACTCTTATATTCTAGTAATATTCAATCATTTACCTTCATTTTGCAACGACTTGGAAGTCTCTAGCAACAATATTTCGATTTATGGTGAATTTATGAAAAAAAAAAAAAAAAATTCCTTACGTTCGCGCGGTAACTCTTCCGAAAAAATCAGAATTTTTTTTGTGCGATTGTCGAAATGTTTGCACCATTTAAAATTAGCTGTTACATAAAGTTTTATATATGAAAATGTGCGCAATTTCATGTAGAATACAACTAAAAATGATTGAAGGTTGTAGCTTTTCTCTTTTTTCGAAATATTTGCATGTAATTCACGATAAATAGAAAAAAAACCACGTTCGGTCAAATTTGACTCTACCGAAATAGTTGAAAAACGCAATTGTAGCTAAAAACTCTTACGGCCTAGTAATATTTCCGTCATTTTTCTTCATTTTGAAACAAATTTGAAGTCTCTAAAACAATATTGTGATTTATGGTGAATTTTTGAAAAATATATTTACCTTCACTCCGCGCGCCGATTCGCGGCCGCAAGTCTCCGAAATACTTGTACATCGCATTATCCTAATATTTGCTCTTTTCATATTAAGCCTTTTTATAGAGTTTCATATATCAAAAATGTGCGCAAATTCATGAAGAATACAATAAAAAATAATTGAAAGGTTGTAGCTTTTTCCATCTCCGAAATATGCACATATAAAAAAAATATTATATAAAAATTTTGACATTCGGTCAAATTTTAACTCGTCCGAAATGGTCGAAATCTGCAATTCTAATCTAAAACTCTTACAGTATCGTAATATTCAATCATTTGTCTAATTGTGAAACAAATTGGAAGTCTCTAGAACAATATTTATTATTACGGTGAATTTTTGAAAATAATATTTTTTACGTCCGCGCGTTACGAATTCGTACATCATTTTGTGATAATATTTTTCCGGTGTTGCTTTTTATTGTTTTTACTATGTATTATATATCAAAAAAAAAAGGATTGCAATTTAGTGTACAATACAACGAAAAAAAATTAACTCGTTAGCTTTTGACCGTTTTTTTTGCACAGGGGATTTGGGGAATTTGGACAATTATATATGAATTTTTTTTTTCGCTACCATATATCGCATTATTTACATATGATAATTATATTATTTTTCCATTTCTGATGATTGCATACCCTTTAAAAACTTTTTCAAAGCGGAATTGACGAAAAAAATGAGCCAAAATGAACTCTTATCTTCAAAAAAACTAAGCTGCGCTGTGATTTTTTGAAAAAAAATATTTTTCCGCTTCCGCGCTCACTCCAAACCGGCGCCGGCATACAGGAGAGGTTTTGATTTTTAGGGCTTCGGCGTAAGAGGGTTAATTCATTCTTGAATTACTTATCAAGAAAAATTAGATCAAAATTAATTTATCACAAAATCAAGAAAAATTATTTAATTCAATCGAAATTCAAAAGTGTTAGACAATAACTAAAATTTGGAAACTAAACAACATTAAAACTTGAAATGAATTCTAAGTAAGTGCAAATTAATTCACAAGTGTTAAATTCATTAAATATTCAACGATTAATTAATGAAAACAATTAAGTTTAATCAAATTGTGAGTGCAAATGAAAACACAGAAAAAATGTGGAAAATACCAAAATGCAAAAAACACTGAGAAAACATCAGTTACACAGAATATAAGAAAAACACATTCAAAAAGAAAAATGGACAAATGCACATAAAATCACTTCAATAAGAAAAATGGATAAATGCACAAAAAATCACTTCAATAAGAAAAATGGATAAATGCAGACAAAAATCACCAACACCAAAAGTGGGAAAATGGTAAAAATTCCCCTGGAGTAACTCAAGTACTTTCAGTATTTCAAGTACTTTTTAAGTTTAGTGCACTGAACTTACTAAAAACTCTTACCTTGGTATACCAATTTTAGAAGGCCTTTTTCAAAATCACCAAACACACGAAGCGCCTGTTACACACTTTTACAACGTCTGTTCAGATTCCAAAGATAAACATTAATAATATTAAGCAACTCTTAAGAAATATCAAATCTAAGATTTATATGTGACCAACAATTATGTATAAAATCTTTTACGTTAAATATTATCACTGAATCTTTTACGAGAGAGAGAGAGAGAGAGCCAAACGCGATGAGGTCTTAAATTGGAATAATTTTTTTTTTCTTACAGAATCTTAACAGTGGATTTCATCACACGAAACGTTTGAGGCCGAGTGACAGTTACTCTCATAAAAATTCTCTTTCAAAACAGTATCTTAAGAGAAATTGGAATTAAAATCGAAATAACATTTAGTATTATGTGATTTAAGACAATAAAAGTATTTTAATATGAAAGGAATAATTATTTATACTGAAAGCAAAAGGTTCTAGAATGATCTTACGTAAAGATGATGCAATACCATAGGAACATGGTGAAATATCCACGTGACTTCTCGACAAAGACGCTACCAAAATGGAGGCTTCGAGTTCTCCCTATCTCGAGTGATGACAAGTTATGAAAACAAAACAGAAACTTGGTGACGAGCATGCCTCGCGGCTAGTGTACAACGCAAAAATTTCTTTCTCTTTGTCCATGTCTTAGTTATATTCTTAATTTTAAATTGTTAATCGAAATCTGAACATGTATTATTAACATACTAACTCTAAGCTAAATAAGGAATCTGAAAATATTCGGGATATTTTTCACTGAGAAATATTCACAAATTTCTGCATATTCATATTTTTGAGACAATGCCCTTTTTGTGATAAAATTATCAAAATATGTACTCAAGTATAAGCATTTAGAGGGTTTTTTTGAGTTTGAACTATCAAAACCGGCAGTTCTAAGCGTTTTAAGTACTTGCGGAATTTACCTATATTCAGGTAAAATCATATGCAAAGATTTCGCTGAGGGCCTTCTTCAAGGGGGGGGAAGTTTTTAAGTAAACACTCAAGTTTCACTTGATTATATTTACATTAGAAAAATATGGGTATCAGAAGAATAGAAGCATAAATAAAGACAGGTAAATAGAGTTCTGCCTTATAACAAGATTAACAAACAACTGGATAATTTTCTGAATAACTGCTTTAACAAACAACTGGATAGTTTTCTGAAGAACTACGTCAAAGGACACCACACGGGAGAGGAACAGTGGTTATGCCACTGTGTACACAGGATGATGGACAGATCCACAGCAGGCTAACTCCTATCTGCAATTGAGAATACATACGGTTACTTCGCTGCAAGTGAGAACACACTGATAATGAATCAAGGAATTACAAAAAAGGTGCCAGGCAATTCGATTCCGGCAACACTGGATAAGGCTCATACATTGTGCTCTTACTTTGAAAACAAGATACAGGTCTCACTGTGGTAAAACGCACTATGAAAGGAAAAATAAAGATGTAAAGGACATAAGAACCTGGACTCTTTTACATTACCTTCCTCATGAGACAAATTCCTCGTCATTGGGGGCGCCACTGATGGAAGGTAGTGTTAAAGAGATTCACTACAAAGTAACTAAGGCTCTCTTTTCTCTTTTGGGCCTTCCTCCTCTGTCGGCTTTGCCTACCTCAGGCATGAGTAGCATCTTCGAAGGAATAGCACCCAAAATCAAGGTCGTGGGCAGTCATTGGACAAGGGAAGTAGCTTAAGATTTTACCCAAAAGGAAAAGGGGTAGTGGTTAGAGTATTCAAGTAGTGGCAAATTTTACCCAGTTTACCTTTATGGTTGAAATTAAAACAATGAACATTTTTTCACAATGTAAAATGTTCTTATATAGTATATTACTTTAATTCTTGGAGGGTAAGTTTGCGTGGAAGAAGTTTCCCTCAAAGTATGTATATATATATATTTTTTACGGATTTTGATCACCTCGTCTCCCAGTATCAGTAATTTTTAATATTTGCTAGAAGGGCAGCCATTTTACCTCCATCTTTATGACTTGGGGGGTGGGATTGGCATGTCCGGTCTGGGAGAAGATAAGCCTTTAACGACTAGGCCTAGTGTTTAGAGTAATAAAGGCAGGTCGTAGGGGTTATGTAGGCTTCGAGGTAGGCTTTAGGAATTCCTAGCTTAAGACCTCTTTTCCCACCAATCTGCTGGCTGTGTTTTTGCATCTTTCCAGACCATGCCATAGGCTGTGTTTGATCCCAGGCCAATTGGAAATGCCCTGGTCTTCCTCAGTCCACACTAGCTACTTCATTTGGGCAGACGTGCCCTCTCTCTGACTTGAAGTCAGCCCTTTGTTTCGTTGACGCTGGTTAGAGCCCTCCACAGACACACAACACATGTTCAAGCCTCTAAGGATTAAAGGTACGTCTTGAAAGTGCAAAATCCAACCAGCCCTATTCTCCAAGACAAATCTTGCTATTTCCATCTTAAGTTCTCCCTTTTTTAACTTCTCTCCTGAATGTCCTTTGTCCATCATCGGGGCATGTGTTACCCCCTGTGACCTGTCCAAGATTAAGTCTTCATTGAATATTCCATTTAAACACTAAGAGTTCCTCCCCCAGTGTGTGTTAGAGAAAAGTGATTGACATTGTAGCTGGAATATTGTGCAAGAAGTCCTTATTTTATTTTGTGGTTAATCTGGGAATTCATTTTCCAGATTCGCTGAGTCCGTGCTCTGTCTCCTCGCATGCAAGAGCTTCCTTACCGCTAGTTAATAATCATAATTTTGGAAACCAGTATTGAATTAGATGTTGATTTTGGCCAGTTTTTCCATATTGTGAAAGATAGGAGCGATCCAGACATTATACAGTTCTCTTCCCACGTGGCTATATGCCTTGCCTTGTCTTGTAAATAAATGTAATGTAAATTAATCAGCTGTGTATTCCTGGCGACCTTCCAGAACCAAATCAATCCCTTTTATAGATAGTTATCTAAGGTAAGTCAGAAGCGCTCCATGCTCCATATTTTCCCTCTTAATATTTCTCCCTTACGTTTGGGACTACAAGGCTGCCCATTCGTAAAAAAAAAAAAAATAATATTATATATATATATATATATATACTTATATATATATATATATATATATATAATAATATATATATATATATATATATATAGATACATATATATAAAAAACATTATGCAGTATTTAAATGTAGATTATATGTATATTTGTATGTATATATGCAGATACATATAAGAGATAGTGATGATAATAGTAAACTGTTATAAATATTAGTCCTGAAGAGGCAGAGTTTCTTGATGCATCAGAGTTCTAACCTTCCCTTTATAGACCTACTTCCGGGGCTAATGGAGGAATGTCTTATTCTTTTTATAACTCGTTTGTAAATGACAGAAACACTGTGCAAATTATCTGAAGTATCCCAACTCAACCAATAGTAGCTGTTTTTGACAGTGTCCCGTCATTGTCGCCATAACACCCGAGTGGTTAAATCCATCCCCTAAGATGTCTCGAATCGGATTATAAAATTCTTAGCACTACCTTTGAAGTCTTTCCTGAAGGCTCTGGTCCGTCTTCAGCTTTTTTTTTTTTTTTTTTCTTTTTTTTTTTTTTTTTTTTTTTTTTTGCGTGTAAGTTCCAGGTAGAATTTCCTAAACCACGCTAGAGTTCTGCTTCAGTAGTGATCTGGCTTACATTCTGAGTGGAAAAATTACACGTAACCATAACCGATGTTTTGAGCTCCCACTTCAAGTAGGCTGTGTGAATCATCAGAAGGCAGGGTGCAGAGTTTCAGAAGTGTCTGGCAAAGTGTCTGGAGGAACTTCTGGTAGTGATGGTTCTCAGGGAAGGATACTTTGTATCATTTGTTATATTTTTACCCCCTATCAACTTCCTGAAATCCTTCTCTCTGCACTCTTCACACAGAAAAGTTCAAAAATTGGGAGGGGTAGATTGGACAGTTGTTATTCAATGAGGCCGTCAAACCTTGGGCATTTTCAGTCGCGACAAGTTTCATATTACTCCCTTTATGATGAGTCATTCAATTTGGACCTGGAAGCCTTTCGGAAGGGCAAAGTATGTTTTCTGTCAACATGTTGGGCATGTTCCTCCACATCCTATTACGCCTTCAGTCGAAGAGAAGTATTCTGTGTGTTGGGAGTTTTTAGGTTGGTATCAGAGTAGTCATCTCTTTTTTGGAAGACTGGTTTTGTTCTCACATATTTGTTTCTGACGATAACCTATGTTTTTTCTCATCCAGGCAATTGTTTATCTGGATATGAAGATTATCTCTCTCTTTTTGGGTCTTTTTCCAATAGATAGAAAACAATTTTCTACCACTCTCGAGAACTTTAATGGGTTGGCCTGTAGACCCCAAGAACCTTTTCCCACTGTCCTCAGATGTCTCAGAGGCAAATTGGGAGCCATTCTGAGAAACATTTGTTTTTAGGGAATTGGAAGGTAAACAGCCTACAGATTTTGGGAGTTTGGAATGGTCTCACGCTAGCAGAACATCAAGTCAGAGACAATACAATCGCAGTCTTTTCTGACAATTCAGCCTCTTGATTCTTACATAAGACAACAAAAAGAGACAGATCAAGAGATTTATTCAGGCTAACAAAGAAACTTGGTTCTCCTTTTGACAGAGCCCAGCAACATCATTCCTTCACCTCGTTTTGTCTTAGGGAAAAAACGTTGTTATTGACGATCAACTCCGCTGAAAGGACAAGGTCTTCAGTCAGATAGTTTCCCTCTTCCTCAGATTTGTCTGAAGTTTGGAATATCTTGTTTGGCGACCCAACCACCAGTCTTTCACCACTACCCAAAACACTGCTCCCCCAGTTTACTACCCTCCAAGCCAGGATCCTTTAAAGAGTCTTCCCAACTAAACTTTTATTACACTTTTTATGTAGCTCAATAGGTTAAGTTTGTCTTTTTTATACTTTATCGATCATTTGATTCATATTTAGTGTTACATATATTATGTCATCTACAGTGCTAGGATTATTTGTGTTTCCACCCTTTTTATCTTATATATGTTTTCTGGTTCATCTTAATGTCATATAATTATAATGAACTGCTTGTTTTCTTGTTAGTTTTTTAGCTCATAAATCCTTCCCGTGGAGATCTGCATAATTCTGTTTTGTGCTCTTACCAGTGAATCATCTGCAGAAAGCAATGTTTTATCTTAATTGATACCATACATTTTATCAGTGTAAAAAATTAAAGTCGTTCCTTTGTCGCTGCCTTTTTACCACTAGTAATTTCTATGTTATAAACCTTAATCCTTAGTCAATAAATTTGTTATATATATATAACTATATATATATATATATATATATATATATATATAGGATATATATATATATATATATATATATATATATATATATATCTATATCTATCTATCTATCTATCTATCTATCTATCTATATATCTATCTATATATATATACTATATAATATATATATATATATATATATATATATATATATATGTATATATATATATATATATATTTGCTCTTGCATCTTTTAGTTTTAAATGAATTTTATATTATTTCATGTACTATTTCCATTTTCACAGAATCAAGTGACTCACTAAAATCCACCGGTGCCACTACCAGACTTCCCTGTTTTCAAAGCTTTCGTGGATCACTGGTGAGGCTTCCTTCCCCCACCATCCATTTGAGGAATTAGGTAGAATCTTTTGGTGTTTCTCTCGATATATCCCAGGCCTTTGATATTCTGTTATAAGACTGTCGGTAGCCAGACTGCTTTTAGTTAACTCCTCGTAAAATATTTCTTAGCTTCTCATCAAACTGATCTAAATTGACGTCGCAAAATTTCGCTGTATTTCTTGTGTTCCTCGTTTTTCTCACTCTCATGTTTTTATCAGTGACCCCAGCTCTCTCTCTCTCTCTCTCTCTCTCTCTCTCTCTCTCTCTCTCTCTCTTATCAGTGACCTTCTCCAGTCTGCTTTACTCGTGTTTAGACCGTTGCTGTAAACTGCCAGTATTCCATCTTCCTGAGCCTTGTCCACCTCTCCTATCTCCCTCCTCCCTCCATTCCAACTTGTTTGACCCTTTACTATCTAACGATTCTGATCTCTAGTGCTTATCTTAAAGGGGATCACATGTGAGGAAGATCAGTGCCCCAAAGACACAATTTCGACTTAATTTCCTGTCTCGCCTTGTCTTCGAACCCTTTTGTTAGCAATATAGTTCACCCCCTCACTCTTTCATCATTGTCGGAAATAGCTGATTAAACAAATAATAATAATAATAATTCTTTCATCATTGTTGGTGGTCAGAATACCTCTTCATCGCTGTTACCAAATCATCATCTTATCTATCTCCGTATGGGATATCGCTTCGACATGTTCCAATGTTTAAAACTCTTTACCATCTGTTTGGATTCGGGATAAGGTGGAAACGAAGGCGATTTGTCCGATCGGCCTCTCCCGTCATACTCTCTCTCATTCGTGGGCCTCTCTCTCTTTTGCGCAAGAGTCCTCCCCCTCAGTTTGAGGAGTTTTCCTCCTGTGCCCAGAGCGCCTTGTAATAGCTGTCGGGTCACCCATCGCACATTTTTGTGAAAATGGATTTAGTTTCGTTGACGCTATTCAGTAGAGGTTTCTTTCCTCATTTGCTGAGCTTTAGAAGTTTCTTGCCCATTGCTGTTTTTATTTTTCAATTGAGCGTATCGTTTTCTTACTAGGTTATGGACCTCCTCTCTTTTGTTCTTCCCTCTTCTTTTCCTGTTGTCATCGGGCCTTAGGAGGTATTAGAATGCCCGTGTCGTTGGCTTCTGCATTGTAAAAAAAGATCTTATCTCTTAGGTGTGCATTTTTATGATGGAATCTGTACCCGAATGTTTATGCTTAATGGCGTGCGTGGCTCGGTGCTTAGTATACGTTCGTATGCTATTACTGGCCGTGCCTACGATATGTGAACAAAAACTTGCTATAAGGAATCGTCAGTGATTCACTCGCAGTGACATTTACGACTAATTTAAATCCTGAGGAATGACGATTCACATCGTTAATGTATCTCACGTTTCTTCAAAGTTCTTATTGCATTCGTCGAATGGTTTTATAAATTGGCGAGATTAGAAATCTGATCCTCTCTCTCTCTCTCTCTCTCTCTCTCTCTCTCTCCTCTCTCTCTCTCTCTCTCTCTCTCTCATGCAGAAGTACGTTTTATATTTATGCCAGATTGTTTTCTCACATGCTTTAGTACTCGCTTATTAAAGTAGAAAATATCATTCCTTATGTCCGATAGATTATATCCTGGAATCTGGAGATGATGATGATGAACTAAGGAGCTGCTTCTTCCCTTTCATCCTAAAATATAAGCCAACTTTTATCAAAGAAAACGTCACGAGGCGTAACTCACAGATAACGTTTTCCTGCAGCTAACACTTTCCAGTAGCGGCTGGGTTGGGGGGGGGGGGGGGGGGGGGGGCGGGGTTTCAGTACACCTCACGTGGTGCGCGGTTGTATGGCATTACTTGAAGGCTTTGCAGCGTCCCTTTAGCCCCTAGCTGCAACCCCTTTCATTCGTTTTACTGTACCTTCGTTCGTATACTTTTTCTTCTTTCTGACTTTCCACCCTCTTCTTGTTGTTTGAGATTAAGCTGGCCTTATGCCAGCACGGGCTCTTGCTCACAGAGTAGCCCGTAGGAACCACCCTCTTTAACAGTCGTTTCAAAGCGCAACAGCGGAGATTTCCTCCTGTTGCACCTTTCAACCTTCTTGCTGTCATTTGCCATTTCATCGCTGAGTGACCTCATAAATCCCAGCGCATGGCCTTTGGCCTAAATTCTTTATGCTATTTTACAACTATCTCGTAGGTCATCTCACAGTTCGTGCAAGTATCTGCTGCGACATACCTCTGCTTGCGCTGCCAACAATATCCGATATTAGTATATATCTTAGTCTTATTTAAGCTTAATGGGATCGTAACCAGAATCTCAGTACACATGAAATATTCCCACTGGAAATTTCAGTGAGACGTTCTTTCATGTGTCGGTGAACGAATTGTATAGAATCGTAAAACGGTTGTTTAAGAAGTTTCCCCTAGAGCTGATGGAATTTCAGGAAGAACAGTCTTCCGTTCAGCCCGGCACGTAAACAAGCGTATTCAGTTTATAGTCGTGTACATGTATTATCGGATAATTTGTAGCTGAAAAGGTTAGATGACATTGAAGGTTTTCACCAAGTGCTTGTCGTCTTCTGTGAAATGAGAGTCGCCAGTCCTCGTTTGCTTTGCTTGTTCGGTAACTCGGCAGCACCGGTTTATGAGACTGTTTGGTGGCATCTATGACGATTTATTGGTGTCATTCTGTTTTAGGTAAAGCTGGAACAACATCATATATTAATAATTGCGTTAGCTTTGATGATTAGTAATATTTTGTTTCCTGTGATACAATTGAATGCCTGAATATTCAGTCGATCTATCTAAATCAAAGATATATATATATATATATATATAATATATATATATATATATATATATATATATATATATATATATATATATATATATATATATATATATATATATATATATATATTCGTACATGTGGATGTGCTTAGTATATTTCCATTGTATGTTAGTTTATTGATGAGAATGCAAAATGACGTTATTTGTCTTTAGAATAGTAGTGTGACCAGTTTTGTGAGGTAAGAAACTCTATTGGATTTTTTAGTCTCTCTCCTGACACTAAATGAGTGTTCTTAGTGTTATTTGTAAAATCTTGTGTGCTTATTTTGGTCTAATCGGCAAATTATGTACTTGGTGGTCGTCGACTGCGCTGAATCGCAACTGGAGTTGATAGAGAGAGAGAGAGAGAGAGAGAGAGAGAGAATTAGCAGACGCGAGTTATCTGTTCTCCGTCAGTTACATACTATAATTAAACATGACCGAACATCTTTGAGAGATCCGAGGAAGCTTGTTTTCGAAATTAAGATTCTTTAAATTGTTATATTTTGGATATATAAATTGTCTTACCTAGGAACTTAATTATTAGAAATTTGTAATTTTAAGTCAGGATTAATTTCTCATCCAGCAGAACAAAGATTCTGGTCGGGTCGTAGTAACTAATAGTATCAGGATATAATCATTATAATCCGGACTTTGTCAAAGTAATACTAGTTAAACTATTTTAATAGCATCAACCGTAAATATGGATTTAGATAGACGAATTTGTAGAGAGGTGCTTCAACCTTAAATTTATTAGTTTTTCCCTGAACTTATATGTTATCGGACTAATTATTAAAGAAATGGATTGTTTTGAATAATAGTGAAATTCGCATTAATTGATTTTCCTTTATCGACTGAATGTTTCTGGCAGGCTGGTATGTATGGAGTGTATTGATTTTGGTTGATTGTGCTCTGTTGCGTGAACATTGCCAGCGCTATTCAGATGATATACGGATGATTTAGTATGATAGTTCTTAAAAATATATGATGGTGCATTGGAATTGGTAGACTGGAGGTGGAAATATACAATTAAATGTAGATGCCAAGAATAGATCGAAGGCAATTTCAACAGTTAAGATGAAATCAGAAAGCGGAAAGCGCAGCCAATAAAAATACTCCTGCTAGCATATTTAAAACAAATCAACATGGGTCCTGGTTTACACTGAGCCAGCTTTATGGCAACACTGGCGCTACTCTTGGAGCAGCCTGTAAAAATATACTTTTGTAGTATTCGTGGATGTATGAATTATACAAGTTATAAAAAATTTGAAATACTATTGTATAGCACCTTGATTTACGAATTTGGACAGTTGTCGTAAGATAGAAATATTATTGGATAACCCTTCCGACGCCATATAGTTCTTTTTGAAAATCACCGATAGCATTGTTTCTCCAGTAGCAAAATTTGTTCTATTGTATAATCTTTGTTAAAAGATCTGTATAGTTGAGTTTCCTTTTTAACTAATTTCATATCGTAACAGGAGCAGAGCAGATGTGTGAACTCTCCTTTACAGTGGAATCAGGAGCATTTCGTTTTTAACAGCGATGCCTGAAAATGAGTTGCCTATGTCTCGTTCAGCTCTTTGTCATAACCACCGACTTATGTTACTTCCATTAGAGAGTTTGGAAACCAAGTTCTAAATCTGTAACCACAATAGAGTTCCGTATCTTATCTGTTAGCGCTTTTATTATTCCAATAACCCTGAAGAGCCCAAAAATTCAGCTCGTTATGATTGCAAGTTTTTTAACATGTGCGATACTTCCCTTTTTTAATTGTAAACGCTATTTTTTTTTATCCGTAAAATTTGGAAAAGCAGATTTCAGATTACGAAAGTGTGATTTATTAGGAAGAATTATAACATAGTTTAATCAGACCACTGGGCTGATAAACAGTTTTCCTAGGGCTGGGCCAAAGGATTAGATTATTTACGTGGCTAGGAACCAGTTGGTTACTTAGAAATTGGACCCACAGATTATTGTGGCTTCCGAACCGCATGATATCGAGAAATTAATTTCCAATCGCCAGAAATAAATTCCTCTGGTTCCGCATTGGCGGCAGCGAGGAGCGAACTCGGTCAATGAGGAACTAATTTATTACAAAAAAAAAGAAGGAGGTGAAGTAGCGGGGGACATAAGCCTCCTTAATTACTTTGTAAATATGGAATATAGAAAATGGCTACATTGTGCTAGGCGACAAAATTTCTACTTTTCCGTACTAAAGCTCGGTAAAAAAAAAATGGTGCAATAGGAAATTGTTGGTATAGGAATATTGTAGGGATTTGAAGTTACTCAACGAGTTAATATTGCCGTTCAGAATATCAGAATAATCATAAAATGAGATAAAGGAGCATTTAGTGAATAAAGAAAATACAAATGAAGGAGTGGTATGATATACAGTCTTTCATGATGTCTACATCTAAATCGTACAGACACGAAACTTATTTTCGTTACTTTTTGCAAACGTACTCACTAAAAGAAAAAACCAAACTGGTCCGCAAGAGAACTTGGACGGTTGCTGAGGAACCACCCAGGGATTTGCATGCAAAGGACTAGTTAGGCCTGTAAATGCTAACGCAAATTGGGATCCATACAATTAGGTTTCGTTTGTGTACGAAATTGAACAAGCCCAGAAACCTGTAGCAGAATTTGCCAGGAGCATTTATGAATTGCATATGCGAACCAGAAAACGAGGAAGGTGCTCGTGTCGCTGAACGAAGACTTGAAAATGCCAAGGACGAGCGAGTACACAGGGAAGAGAATTCATTATTGATCACATGCTAACTGGGAACACCCGCGTACCGTTAGGTAACATTCCGAATCATTTGAAGTATGTAGAAGGAAAAGTGACCATCAGTCTGCGATGTATGAAAAGAAAAATATTAATAAAATATAAATATCACCTTCTTTTTGCGGAGATAAGAGGAGGATGTGGGTGTAAGCGGAATATATCCACAGCACATTTCGCTCCCTTTCAATTTAGCTTGATCTATTTGCTGCAGTTTATTTCCCAAGTTTTGGAGATGTGATTGATTCTCAAGTTTTCGAAATAAATAGGGAAGCGTAATATCTCGTCTACAAGTACTCTACTAGGTTGAAACCAGAAAATGCTAACGCAATAGTAATGACCTGTGATTTATGGGAGAGAGAGAGGTTCGTTATCATGGTTGCAGAGAATGTTAAACAGGACTACAGCAGAATATGAATATAACCTTCTGCATTAAGTCTTACAGTAATGCCATTATGAATTTGTATATTTTGAGCATGAATAATTAACAAAATCTATAATATTCAAATTGATTGAATTATAACTAATGTAACAAAATCTATAATATTCAAATTGCTAGAATTATAACTAATGGCAAACCGCTGGCTATTTTAAATTCTCACGTTAGCAACATTATTCTTACATCTGATTAGAGACCATTACCTTTGTCAGACTTCTTGGACTTTTGGGAAGTTGGAAGTAGCCCCGGCAGTCCTAAATGTGTATATACATGTATATTTGTTATATATATTTAGATCATATTCTGTGTGTGTATGTGAGATTTGCGATTTTCTGACCATTCTGTTAGAAGCATTGCCTAACATGTCCCTAGAGTACCAGAATTATGACACAAGATACAAGATACATGTCCCATTCATCCAAAAAAGATTTTGTTCTCGCTAACCGTATTTGCAATTGGAAGAATATTATTAATTTAATTTAATATAATATATATATATATATAATAGATTATAAGTATATTATATATAATATATATATATATATATATATATCTTAAACGAGTTTTTAGGACCAAATGATACTCTTTTAGACAAATGAAAGAAACTGCTAGCAAGCAACTGCCTACCCTCGATCTGTGGCTGAAACACTCTCTGGGCATTAATTGAAATGCAAGACTAGGCTAATTAACCCTCGTAGATACAAAAATATACTTTTTATTTCCCAAATGAGCTAACATTAAAATGGAACAAAAAGAAGGCATTAAAGTGGGATGAAAATTAATAGTCTGACCCCAAAAAACTGTAAAATGTCATTTTCCTCTCCTGAACCAGGTTTATGTAAGTACCCCCTTATATCTCACTGTGTCTGATTAACCACACCATTCTTAATAGTCTTATATGGTGACATTGAACCCATCTGAAATAAAGAGACCATACTTATTACCCCACTTCACACGTGAAAGTTAATTAAAATGAATGTGTATGCACCACACTTCTCTTTCTCTTTTCACTTCAAAGGTTAACTTTTTCAGTCTTATCTTACATTGCCTTATTTGATGGGCATTCTCAAACCTCTTCCAGGTGTGTTCTGCACACTGTCACAAGTAATCAAAGAGTGTCCTCTCTTCTTCTCATTACCTATCATCAAGCCCCTATGTCGTATGCCATGAACACACATGCAGACACACCCTGTGGGTGCCTAGCAACCATGGGTGCTGCATGTCCCAAGCATGTGATTTCTGAGGCGACACTGACCTCAGATTGCATTGGTCATCATTCCTGGCTATTTTTCTTTTCAGCATTCTTCGGGGAACCTAGCGCTTGTCACTAAGCGGCCTGTCTCTAACCGGAAAAAGCTGAGATTAACAATTCATTACCGACCCTTTTTAAGATATATACTTGTAATTAAGGTAGAAATATAGTAATCAATTCACATGCTTGGGCAATATCTTCGAAGCCAAACGATTAACTGATAGTAGCATCTGCATGGCCAGGATTCAAACTTGGTCCTTCATTATAGATATAGTGATAGATTGTCGACTGAGGCTATTTGGCTATCAAGGAAGTTGTAAGAAACGACATCAACCCATCTCTACCATGATAGACGATTGGTTTGTAACCCTTGGCTAGTTATGAAGTTTTGTCATACTTGGACTTTTATATTTGCATGTGTATGATGCAAATATCAGATATCGAATTCTCTATACCTTGAGAAAAACTTATAATGGATTAGCGCTTCTGTGAGCCATGGCCTGGTTCAGAAACAGCAATAGACAAGTGATTTCGACCATCTGGCTATCATTAAAATTCGCCTTGGGTGTCAGCTCTTCTCAACTTATAGTGAATTCGATGTTAAAGGGTACTTGTGGCCCCAACATTTTTAAATATAAAAAGTCACGTGTATTCAGAATATATATATATAATATATATATATATATATATATATATATATATATATATATATATATATATATATATTCTGAATACACACACAGCTACATACAAGTCTTTAACTCTAAAATGGAGTAGGGACGGAATGTGTTTTCGCTTTTGATTTGGAATGTATATTTCTAGGATAAGGTTGCTAGCCCTGGCGAAAGTATAAATATATATATATATATATATATATATATATATATAATAGTATATATATATATATTATATTTGTTTATTTATTTCAGCCTATCTTTTATGGTATGGGAAATTAAGGAGTATATTTAGTGGCAATTTTGCATTTGTTTGTGGACTGAAGACGAAGAGAAACGATGATTTTTATGTTGATTATTTATGAGGAAAATAATCTGATTTTTTGGGGGGTTGGGTGGCACGTGTTTATGTTAGTTAGATTTTGTAGAAGTACGTTCTCAAGCGTGAGAACCTTGAACCATGTATTGCCCATTGATATTGTCTTCATTGAAATTACCCATCTAAGTGCCTTCCTTTAAATCAGCATGATGCTGTTCAATTTTATGATTTATCACAAATCTGAATAGCGTTAGTAATTGATTGTTAATGGCCCTTGGTGTCATATTGTTAGAACTGCTTTTTTTCCTGCCTAACTGGATTCGATTAGTTTAGCTCCCCTGCTGGTTCTCATAGTTCTGCTTGTTCCTTCCTCTCATTGATAAGAATTGATTTGGTCTTTTAGGTGCATCTCAAAAATGAAAGTACATCTTCCTTTTAATCTGTTGTTCTTGTTTGAACGGGTTTCCGTTGCTATTGTCTGCCCGTCCGCACTTTTTTTTTTTCTTTTGTCCTCCCTCGGATCTTAAAAACTACCTAGGCTAGAGGGCTGCAAATTGGGATGTTGATCATTCATCCTCCAATCATCAAAATATGCCAAAGTGCAGCCCTCTAGCCTCAGTAGTTTTTACTTTATTTAAGGTTAAATTCAGCCTTTATCGTGTATCTGCCATCGCTATAGGTGTCAGCAACACAAGCCACCACCGGGCCATGGCTGAAAGTGTCATGGGCTTATGAGAGTTTCATGGGCCGTGGCTGTGAGTTTCATACAGCATTATACGCTGTGCAGATAACTCGATTGCTTGTTATGGTTGACCCCACTTTAATTTTCTTGAAATTTATCTTTACTTTTAGGTCTAGGTTTGATAAGAAAGATGACGTAGCCCGTCCAATATTCCTCCTCGCTGGAAAAAGTGTATAAAAATGTGATACCACTTTAGTACATGTTTGATTGAAGCCAGTTGGTTTCCTTGGACCGGCCACTAAATATCCATTTACCTTACTCGTTCCCGGGGCTTTTTATCAGAGAAATCAGCAACGCTAATGATGCATTGTGATCTCTTAAACGCCTCGTTGACTCCTACTTGTTCTTAGTTACCCGTTGGATGGATGAACCTATCGACACCACCATCATCATCATCTCTCAGCTGCACTGAAGGTGCGTTCATTACCATATTATTCCTCGGTGGATTTATAATAGGGAACCAATTTGCATAGAGAAAGATGACCGGAGTTTAGCTGGTAATGGTGATGGTGATGACAGTGATGAGGTTGAGATAAAAGTTGCTGTTCACTGTTCGTCAGATAATGACGATGGTATGAACGTCGTCCGTTAGTGATTGAAAGCTTTTTCTCCTTATGTATGGTTCACTGAGGCAGACTGACATATGACGAATAATGGTTGACTCTTAATGTCGTCATGTTTGGTGGTAATGTCGTGATGGAACCTTCTTCATAGTGGCTTTCTTCTTCTCTGCTCCTTATTGTAGAAATATTTACTAACATCTACTTGGATTTAGTTTTAATTGTTTTTTTATCATGTTGGAATGTCTTCAAGTAACGTGTATTACCATTGTGGTTTGTAAAAAAAATCTGTATAATGATACCAAATAAGCCGATATTTCTCTTTGTTCAGATTTCTTGGACTAGGGTATACGCACAACTAGATATCCTCTGTGATGCTTACCTACGCGAGTTCGTCGACGAACTTTTGAATCAGACTGTTTCGTAGTCAGGTAGAAAGCGGTAAATAATCAAAGCATGGCTTGAAAAATTCTAGGTATTAGTGCATTTTAAGGACGGATTAAACAGCCCTAGTCTCACGAGTATTTGGTCCGATGGAAATAAAGAAATGTCATGACCTTCAAGCATAGAAACATGAAGAGAAAAATCAGTTTGGAAGCTAATCCGATATCTGAACAGTAAAATGTACTTAGATGCATGAGAAAGATAGATTGCCGTAATAAGAAAGAAAAAAAGAAGAGATATACGAGAAGAGAAGAACGTTTAAATCGGAAAAAAGCCGGAAAAAAAAAAAAGAATAATAGGGATCAAGAGTCCACTTCTTCACGTTTACTCTGGAAACAGTAACCTTCTACTGCCAACTTGAGATTTCTCTCCTTCCAGAAAGTTTCGCTGATTCTTATGATCTTCTTTCTCTCAAAAATGGGCTTGTCAACTCCTTTGTGGCCACTGCACCACTTTCTTTATTTATTTATCCTCCATTTATGAAAGACCAGATAAGGATGTCGGTTTTCTCATTCCATCGATATTTTCATTGTACTCTAGCGAACATAATAAAGCTTAGAACAAAATATTTCTGTTTCCTGAAACAAGCTAAACAACCCAGCACCCAGAGTTAGTAAGTGAGAGTTGATAATGTCATTTCGAAGACAGTGCTATTGATAGCAAAGGGAATGCAATCTTAGGCAATGGAAACACGAGATAGGAGAGTGAAGCAAGATAAACAGCGGTAAAAAAGCAGTTCTTTTGATCAAGATACTCAGAGGTGGAATGGCAACAATGAGACACACCACACGGGGACATAGCAAGATAGTTGTCAGGAGTAAAATGAAGTCTGAGAGAGATTGCTATACGAGATGATGGTTGTGAAATGTGGTAAATGTCATGGCACAATAATTGAGATTTGAGACGAAGGAACAGTGAGAATCACTGGAGGGAGGCAGAGGAGCCCGTTAGTCTGTATGAACTAAAGATGTAGGTAGTGTGACTTCGAGAGGGAAAAAAGCCAAAGTTTTGAATGCCAACATGGAAGTGGAGACAAAGGTAGGAACGTCTTTAATAGTCGGAGGAGAGCGTTTGAAGAGTCATTAAGATGACTAGTTCAAAAGAAGAAATTGATTAAAGGAAGTTATCCCAAAAGTAGGATAAAGTTTATTTTACGTGTGGCTGTAGTGGGGAGCGTAGATATGAGCTGCTGAAGACAGGTTTTTAGAAGGCTATGAGCAGGAGAGAGAGAGAGACTGGTTCGTGTAAATCTCGGAATTAACTAATACAACGGACTAAAAAGTAATAAATTAGGAAAAGGCTTGGATGAAGGCGGAATTGAAAGATCTATTGTCGAAGTTATTACATACGAAGAAAGTATTAAGGAAGGTAACGTATCAGAACTATTGATAGGAGTCGCTGTAATAGTAGAAGGATATTGGGGGGAGGGGTTCAAAGGCGAGGACATGGCAACCCGAACAAGGATCAAAAGGGTATGTGCCAGCCCCGCATCGCCCGAGGAATCTCTGCTGGTGTGGAGTGTGCTCGCTCGGAAAAAGAAGAAGAATCAGGTCATAATTGTGAAGGTATATCATTAAGGAATTAAGTATTTTAAGTAAAAACTGATATATGTTAATGCAACGGCAGAAGTCAGAACGAGAGGAAGAGAGAGAGATGAGAGAAGGGGAGTATATCCTGGATAAATATTTCTAGAAAAAAAAGGAAATAATAAAGCTTGCTTCTCAAGGGCACACCCGTCCAACACGGCTGAGGATTCTTAAGAATGGATTCGGTGTTGCGACCCAAAGGCATAGAATACGCATCGTACGTCCCGGACCTTTTTGCAACCGTTGTCCTTCGTAGCAAAGCAAAGCAAAGCAAAGCAAAGCAAAAGCAAAGCAAAGCAAAGCAAAGCAGGCGGTACTCATCCTATCACTGGAGCTGAAGGTGAGGGAATGCATGTACGGCTGCCTGGACGCGCATGTGTAAGTGCGTGTGTGCCCAAGAGGCCAAAAGGGGCGTGGCCATCCCGTGACCAGAGGGCAAAGGTCAGTTGATGGGGCTAAGGGATGGTGCTCCAGACCAAGTGGCCTGGCCATCCCTTCGTAGCCTCTAGCTGCAGTTGAGATCACAACCCACTACCTCTTTGGAATGGGATTCTACAGAGGGGGGGAAGGGGGAGTGGTCCATGAGGAGGGGAAAGGGGGAGTCCAGTACTGGGGGTTAGTTTGGGGTAGGTAAAGTGTTCAATAGTGTGTGGTCGAGCTGAACAGTTGGGGCCCTGCTTGTAGGATAACAGTATTCGAAACATTTCTCTATATATCATTACAATTACCATTAGGGTGATTAATTGTGTTGCGTTGGTCAATCGTGAATATTGTTCGCTTCAATTTGGATAGCATATTTAATTTTAATACGCTTCAATTTGGATAGCATATTTACTTTTAATACTTTTACTTCAGCTATTGAAGCTACTAATGTTAGATACTTTATGAAATCTTGAGAGCTCATATAGATAATTATAAGGATCAAACCATGTACTGTAATTCATAACTTCATTTCGTTTTCCACTTGCAAATTAAGGCCAGTAAACCGTGCAAGATCTAGTTTTCAAATAACCTATTGCTGATGGCCATCTGGTAAGAGCCAGGTAATCTCTCTCTCTCTCCCTCTCTCTCTCTCTCTCTCTCTCTCTATATATATATATATATATATATATATATATATATATATATATATATATATACTATATTATATATATATATGTGTGTGTGTGTATCTATATATATTTTATATATATCACGCAAATAATACTATCAAGAGTAATTGAACCAAGTATTGTCACCAGAATGCTTTAGTGAAAAATAAAAAAGGAATTCAAATTCATTGAAAAAACATCTGGTAAACATACGATTGGACATGAGATCAGGCAACGAGATCAGTCACAAGTTTTCCAAAATATATAAAAAATACAAAAAGAAGACAAATATGAAAAATATGAGAGAAACTCTCAATGGATATCATGAGAGGATCGGAAGGAGCAGTTGGAAATGAAATCGAGGTAACATGAAAATTCTGGTGATGAACGCATAGGGAAATATTTGATCAGTTCAGTAAATGAACTTATTTTTTGGTTGAAATGTTTCCTTACTACTGAATATTTTGAGCCGTCCTATGGTAGACATTTTAGTAAATAGATTTGTTGATTTAATTATGTATTTACAATATACATCAATAAGCATCAATGAAAACAGTGTTCAGTTTTCAAGTGTTAGATGGATAATTGGAGCGAAGGAGGTGTCGAAGGGTGATGCCTCAACATCCAAGAGGCGAAGGAGTGTGTGCCATGGAGGGGTGAGTGGCGCAATGCGTGTGAGGCAGAGACACTGGTGGTGTCCCTTTTGAGGTGTATGAAGCGGCTGTGTTGTGTAAGTTTTCTGCTAGGGGTTCATCTACGATTCAGCGGTGTTTTTATTTATTTTTATTTATTTACTCGTTTTTTCATTCATTGGAGCTGTCTATCTAGCTAAGTGACTTTATTGTGTGTTTGCGCGTGTTTATATGCATATACATTATATATATATATATATATATATATATATATATATATATATATATATATAATTTCATGAATTCTTATAATGAAGTGTGTGCGCTATTTCACGTTACCGTCTTCATTGGTAAAGTTGAAAACGTTAGAATATTAATGAGTCCCTAAAACGACGTTTCCGCTAAATTGAAATGGATTGATTCTGATTGTCTCCGTAGTGGGGGTAGTGCTGTCAGTGGACCTCATGCCATGCACTGTAGGCATTACTTAAGGTTCTTTGTAGCGTGCCTTCGGCCCCTAGCTGCAACCACTTTCGTTCCTTTTACTGTAACCGCTCCCTTTCTTTATTCCCTTATTTCTTCAACTTCTTACTTTCCACCCTCGCCTAACATTTGATTCATACTGCAACTGCGAGGTTTTCCTGCTGTTACACCTTTCTACCTTTTACTGTCAATTTACATTTCAGCGCTGAATGACCTCATAGGTCCCAGTGCTTGGTCTTTGGCCTAAATTTTATATTTAACTCAACTGGATTCTGATTGTCTCGAATTTAGGGAACGGCCATAGAAGTAAACGACAAAATCTACTATGCGCTGCTTTCATTTCAGGCATTCTTTCATGTATGAGTTATACAAGTTTGGCAATAAGTAGATTATTTCCTTGATATATTGGTACTTAACATTCTGCAGCTTCCCCGGGCGAGGCAATAGAAGGAAACCTTGAGATAATATCAAATTCCCGATAACTGGTGCTTGCTACTCGTAAACACATTCGCTCTTGCTCAAACAAGTTTGCTCTCTCGTTCACAAAAACATACACACTATGCGCGCACGCGCTTACGTGTATTTCGTATATTGAATGCTTACGTTAATTTTCTGAATAGTTCCAACAGCTTTGATCCGTACGGTACTAGGAAGATGTTCTCTCTAATGCTTATTAATCCTCAAATGCTAAGGAAGATGCATTTTTCAATATGTGTGATGTGGTAGTATTTCGATATTTGGAAGATCCCTTGTCTGTAAAGATCTTATCTATCATCGTTAAGAAATCCTCTGACATCACGGGAAGCTTGTTAGGCATCAGATGTGCCCAAAAAGAATACTACTTCCTAGACCGCTAGTATTACCTATGCCATTTTATTATTGTTTCTTCTGTTACCCTAATGTACAGAAGGAGACCCATGTCAGCGCTGGTCTATCTACTGATGTCAGGGTTCTGTACCCATTATTTGAAGGATCTTTATCTTGTCCAATGTGTGTACATTGTGTTCCTTTGACTAACAAGTACACTTTATTTCTTTAGACTGCCTATCACTGCAGTTCCAAATGTAGATATTCATCTCTGCTGGTCATCTCAGTATAAATGAGAACCGCTTCAGAGCAGTTGCCAGACTGGATAAGATTTTATCAAATGCTGTTTTTTTTAATGTGTGGATTCATTTGTATGTCTTGGCCATTCTGGTAGTTATGATTGTTTAAATCGAAGCGTGCAGTATGCATCGTATGTTTTGATTTTCTAGGATAATGTAGTTAGTATCTAAGAAGGGATAATTTTTCCTTTAGACTATTTCTAGCTACTAACTCCAACCATGTTGAGAGAGAGAGAGAGAGAAAGATAGTTCCAGATTTTCAGGCACATAGCAGTTCAAAAACAGCAGGATGCTGGCAATCATTATTTACAGTTAAATATTTGGTACGCAGAATATATCAGCTGGAGCCCGTGAAAAAAGGTCTAACACAATTAACACAACTTCCGTTTGGAGCACAGAGTGATCGTCACCAATGTCTACTTGGCATTTTCCAGTGGCTTCTGCTGCTAAACGAATCACTAGCATTTTTGTGACATTATATATATATATATATATATATATATATATATATATAATATATATATATATATATATACACACACACATATATAGATATATATATATATATATACATACTATATATAGATAATATATATAAAATATATATATATACATATTATACATATACATATATACACACATTTTATATATATATATATATATATATATATATATATTATATATATATATAATGTCACAAACATGCTCGTGATTCGTTTAGCAGCTGAAGCCACTGGAAAATGCCAAGTAGACCTTGGTGACGATCACTCTGTGCTCCAAACGAAAGTTGTGTTAATTGCACGAAAATACTCGCTCTTGCTCACACCTAAAGATCAGAATAACATTTAGCAAGTGTTGATGTGGGTATACTACATATACAACTTTCAGAGTCGTGCACTGGCTATTCCCAATACTTACGGTGTTAACAGAGGATCTGTTGGGTAGGTAATGACTTCCATGAGAGTGATTAAAAACTGGTCAACTACTCGCGAGTTCCAGGCTGCAACTAGTTACGAAAACCTTATTAGTATTCTTTATTTTCTTTCATATTTCGTTTCTTTTTCTCTGTTGACTGCTCAATGTTACTCATGTTGTCAGATTGCACTTTAGTTTATGTAATAAGGAAGTCGATCTGATTCATTACCCAATGCAGTACTGGGAAATGCAGTCAGAAATTGCAAGCCTGCAAAGCAACCAAAGGTTATACACATTTAATCGGATATTCATTTTGCATAAAAGCTTCCTGTATTCATTTATTAAAGAAATTTGATATGAAAGTTGGCACGTCTAAGGTCATAATATACTTCACCACATCAGCACTTGACCTCTATCGCCTGTGTGTGTCTTATGTTTCTGTTTTAACAGAATCCTGTAAGATCGGTTTTTATGAAAGAGGGGGTAAAAACATTTCCGGGGTAACATTCCCCAGCCCCCTTTTAAAAAAAATATTGATGGCTATTACGAAGATCAGGAAATGTTTCTATGGCAGACATCAGTGCAATCTTCATCGATGCCCCAAGGTGTCGCGTGATCCGTCAAGGGCAGGAAACAGACTGACTACCATCTGAATGTAAACGTCATCCTCCTCTGTTCTTTAAAAAAAAAAAAAAAAAAAACACAAGCATCCTTGTGAAATATCGTAAACTGTCATTTGTCCTCTTCTGTTCTTTCTAGGCAGTATGTAAATTGGTTGTTACTTATTTGATGTAACATATGGCAAATCTTTCCTTTAGTTTATACCAACAAGCAAATTGAACAGTAACCCTTGGTGCTTTTAAGTTTTTAACTCTCCTCTGTTGTATTGACGCAAAAAAACAAAGAATTTAGTTAACCTGTTGGTCCTCTTAGTATCTTTATTGAGCTACGTTCGCACAGCAGAGCTCTTGTGTTTGGTTTGGCTTTATGAGAGTCGGCTCGCTGCCTCATTTCTCAATTGCACATCCACAAAAGGCTTTATTGCATATTGAACAACCTCCTCAAGCTAAGCGGACGTTAAAAGTATATATTGTACACTCACAGGTTTGGGGTAGATCGGATGCCTTGAAAGAGACAGGAATTGGTTTTTGGGCAAATTCCACAAGTTTTCTAGCACCTTTCGTAAAGTTACTCGGTTTTGTCGCAAGTATGTACTATATGTTATTTCCCTAAATTTGAGGACGTGTATATACAATTATACAATAGAAAGAGAGAGAGAGAGAGAGAAGAGATGCCGGTTAATAAAGATGAGGGCACAAGAAAAATCACGTCTTTTAAAGATGAGGATAAAAGAAGACTATTATTTTTGCAGTTCTCTGAAAGCTAAAAGATTTTAAGTATATTTTATATTAATATTCCAAGATTTGCACTTATGAAAAAGGATCTTATTTTATCCGTTCATTAAAAAACATTTATGATAATCATGAGGACACAATTTTTAAGATCGAATCCGACGAATATCATGTGATAAATAAATGGTTAGAAAGTATGAAAATACCGTTTTTGTATCGAGCGAATCATTTTGCATAAGGCAGGTAAATATTGTGTTTAGGATCGGTCAGGTTACAGGAAATCTCTGAAGATAAAAGGAATCTTTTTCAGAGTGGGTTGTATCACTGACCTTTTTTGCTAGTGCCCATTTTTATAATCCTTGGAATAAAGTCATATAAATTACTGATTCAGTTAGGTCACCCTCAAACACCCAATATTTGTGAACGACAAGAACTCTTATATTTGAGTTGCATTGCGGTTTTAATGTGTTTATGTAGATGAGTTCATCAGAGGTCTCCCCTCTAGATAACAAGAATTGTAGCTTTGATGTTAGAATACACTGTAAATATTTTAGCAATTGTGAATTCGGGTTAGATGCTTCAAACTCCCTCATTACGAAGGCCCCGTACGGGGGTCGTGCTTTCAATGCACCTCTTTGCAGCGTCCCTTCGGCGGCTACCTGCAACCCCTTTCATTCCTTTTACTGTACCTCCACACACCCATTCTCTCCTTTTTCATCTTACTTTCCATCCTCTCCTAATAATTGTTTCATAGTGCAACTGCGAGGTTTTTCTCCAGTCACACCTTTAATGCCCTTTTACTCTCAATTTCCCTTTCAGCGCTAAATGACCTCATAAATCCTTGTGCTTGGCCTTTGGCCTAAATTTTATATTCCTTTCCATTCCTAATTACGAAGGCAGTTGCTTTGAATTTGACTCGAGGATAATGGATTTTGCATGCTTAGGGGTTGGCTGTGATTTGACGTATCACATATTTAATTACTGCTTGTACTTTGGCAGCTCTTCCCCATATAAAACACGACTAATATCTATCTTCTTGCTTTACAGGTTGATCAAATCCTGCTAAGGCCATCTGGAACGTAAGTTTACATTTTCTTTCTATTGTATGGACAGTCGACTACTCATGTGAATAGGAGAAAATTGTGTATGTATTGTTAAAAGTATACTCAGATATGCATGTTTATTTGCGTATGTGCAAACTAAGAAAGGTGAAGAAAAATGTACATATGTGACATAAACATTATCTGAACATAATTTACTTCTTACATAGGAAATATTGCTACGTCTCAGTAAATTATTCATTTATAATTGTGGAAGTTTTTTTATAATTTTTTTCGTCAACCTACAAACGTAGGTGTTCATTTTAAAGAGTAACAGAAGGTTATACTTGAGAAAGAAGAGATCAGTTGTTAGAAAAGAAAATATAAATTTATTAGTGAATGTATAACTAGATAAAAATGTAAGTAAATACAAGAAGAATTACATTTTCGCTTGAACGTTTTAGATTACAATTGCACAACATCCTCAGGAAGACTGTTCCACAGTCCAACGGTGCTAGGAATAAAGAACCCCCAGGACTGAGAGAAGTTCGACAGCGAGGCACATTTACTGTATATTGGTGCTAATGTTCAGCAAATCGGTAGCTCTCGGCAGGAAAAGAGGATCGGGGATAGATTTTGAAAGTGAAAGATCTGCGTAAAAATACAACTGGTGAAAATTTAACAAACAAGAGACCGTCGGTCGATGGCGCAAGTCATAACTGATAATGCTAAGGAAATGAAACTTACTAACCCGAACCACTTTATCTTAGAAATAAATCTCTGGCAGAAGCAAACATACACCGGAGAACAGTATCAGGTAAAGGAAGGACTAGTGACCTAAAACAGGTTCATTGATTTTATCAGTTATGAATATAAGGGGCCTTATGTACAATACCTGACTTTTGGTCAGCTTTTTCTGAAAGTAAGATGCGAGCCAAAACTTGAGAAAAATTAAAGCTTCAGACTCATACAGCAAAGTCCCGTCCACGTGAAGGGGAGGATGGTGCGGAAAATCTGTACGGGATCTACTAATCAATAGTGTTTTCGTTTTACTGGATTTGAGCCCTTATTCCATCGACTACACCATTCAATAATTATCCGCTCCATGTAACGATTGAGACTTAACGCAGCCTTATTTCTCATAAGTGGAGACTACTACACCCACAAGTTTGCATCATCGGCATACTGAGCAGGCTTATCAAGGCCAACAACCGCATCATTTATATATACCTAGAAATAAGAGTATACAAGAACACTATCTTCTGAAACTCCAGACGCAATTGGTCTTGGTTTGCTAAAGGTTCAAGCAACATCAGCTCAGTGCTGCCTACCTGTAGTAGAAGAAGAAGAAACTGATGTGTAATTAATTAGAAGTTAATATTGTAGTAAATCGATGTTGGTTGGGATATCGGCCAGCTCTCATGATGTAAGGAAGACAGATAATTTAACAGGTATAGAATTTTAATTTTTCCTTCTGTGATTTTGTAACTTTAAACACAAGATTACCATAAAAAGTGGAGATAGTGTAATATTGAACGCCTATGATGAAGAATAAAAGTTTACTATATATTGGTGGAGGGTCAAGAATAAAAGTTTACTATATATTGGTGGAGGGCCATAAATCATTGGTGAATTAGTTATGAATAGGGGAAAAGGTAATGATGCTAGGTTATCTGATACAAAATTGTGAGAGAGAGAGATGTTGCTAATGATTTCACCGTCCTTCATGATTGTGAACGAATGAAACGTTGTGGAGTTTTGATTTTAAAAGTGCTATTAATGGGTATATAGTTTCAGAAAGCGGGTGATCCACATGTATCTGAAAAACCCGTTGTGAGGAGAACATTTTATTCGATTGAAAAATATTTAAGTATGAACTCATGTAAAAGGTAATAGATATTGAATTGTAAGATATTGCAGTAGAAATAAATGAGATAATAGATATTTGATTGTAAGATGATTCAGAATAAATTATTGCGTAAGTCAGAAGACTTTGGATTGTAAGATAATGCAAAATAAGATAATCTTAAGCAAATACAGCTATATGGAAAGAAGTTGCAGGATCTATTACTATTCATTAGTTGATGAAAGCAGCTTGTTTTGATAGCAATGGAAGGATTTTCAGAATAAGTTTTATATATATATATATATATATATATATATATATATATATATGTATGTATGTATGTATGTATGTATGTGTGTGTGTGTATGTTTTACACATCATAATCCTCGAATTTTTCTGCTGTTTATGATATCATCCCCACACAAACGCGTAATTTCCTGTTGTTAGGTAAAGTTGTCTAGCAGACGAACACTTTTGGCCCTTTAAACTAGGTGGATAGGCAGTATTAGTGTCTGGATTTCTTTAATGAATAAAGCAATTAAACACACAAAAACACATAATATACATTTTTCCAGGATTTAAGGGAGGGCCGAGTGCCCCCTTGCCCCTACGTGTGGGCGCCCATGAGTTCTTTTCCGTTATTATCAGAAAAGAATTGCGTTATTATTTACGATATTCCTTTAACATTTTTCACTTTTATCACGTTTGCGCGCACAGGTGTAAACAAAGATAACATTACTAGAAGGGAAAAGTGGAAATTTCCTGATTAGCAAGAACCGTTGCGTAAGTGACGGTTAAAAATATAATATGAAAACTAGAAAACGAGAAAGGAGAGACTTAATGAGATAACAAATGGTGAAGGGTTTTTATGATTCAGGAATAAATGGGATTAATGATTGCTTTGTGTATGAAAAAGTTGTACATATGTTTGGTGAAAAAATCCATTTTGATGTAAGTATAATTATATATTTAAAAGTATATATCCAAAGAGAGCTTTCGAGAACCTTCTCGATTCTCCGTATCAGTCAGATTGATAAGGCGAATCGAATAGGTTCTCGAAAGCTAATGTTGCAAATTATATTATATATATATATATATATATATATATATATATGTATATATATATATATATATATATATATATATATATATATATAATATATATAGTTACTCTTGCTTCGGAAGTAATATTAATGTTATGACAAATTTTGCTCTTCTTTTTTTTGTTTAAGAATCGAATCTGGGTTTGATGACTACTTTTTTTTTGGTCACATGCATCAGTGATAAGCGAACAAAAGTTTTGAAAATATTTTGTATTATTTATGAAATTTGGCTACATGTGACATTTTCTTACAGGTTTGAAATATATGACAGATTTCACTCTTATGGAACATATTATGGCCTTATTGTATGCAATAATCGTGTTTGCGCATTGAAATAATAGTTAAATGTGGAGCATGTTAGGTTGCTGGTTAGTGAATTTTGAACGAACTCCTATGCAGTCATGTAGCATCTCATGCATTCTTGACCTAATTAGTATGTAAACTCATTTGTTTTCCTTTGATCTAGTCACCTGACTCTTGGGCTCTGACTGTATTAACCGCCGACAATT